>NC_134709.1:26265499-26310499 GCF_043290135.1 Rhipicephalus microplus | reverse complement strand
TGATAAACGCTTCTCCCTAACACCGCGTGGCCCCTTCCATACGACAGCGCGGCCCATATGCTAAGCCAGACCGCCCGCGTGCAAGCCAAGCCAAGCCGAGGCGGCGCGTGCCGGACACACACCGATACGACCCGGTAGAGAGCGTGCCGACGCATACGTTATACACTAATACCCGTCCGGGATAACTTCGGACGCTGCACGGGGGTGTGCTATCTTCGGCTATATGGGGTTGTGGGTGCGATTTGCGGTCGCCTCAGGCGTATGTTGATTACGGCGACGTGGCGAAAAAGCAAGGAATCGCTCGTCACGTTAGTTAAATTCATCGCCGAACTCTCATTGCCTGTGCGCTAAGCTTAATACATCATCATCATCATCACCATCATCATCATCATCATAATTCTGACTAGGCCCACTGCAGGACAAAGTCATCTTTCATGTTCTGCCAATCAATTTGATACTGCGCTTTCTGCTGCGAAATTCATCTCAATATGTCCACCTGCTTCCGGGTCTACCCGTCACAGATTCGCCTTATCTTGGAATCCAGTGCGTTGTTCTTAATGACAAGTGACTATCGCTTCATAAACCTTTCAGTAACAAACACGAATACAACAAACCACGGTATATAACAAAGCAACTTGAATGTTGTTAACAAGTGACTTCGCACCAAAATAAGGTCACGCGGTCCTCTAAGCATTTACCTTAGACGACTAGAAGACGAAAATGCCTTCTTTTTCCTATTTTTTTTCGCGTTCTTTAACGAGTCTGTAGTATTGATCCTCGCCATTCAGTCTATAGGAGAACCCTGTCCATATAGGCAATCTGCAATCGCAGGCAATGCCGAGAGTACGTTCTGCACTGAATATAATGACGTCGTGGATATGCGTCTTCACATCTGGTCCTTTAAGTGTTCTAGCTCCGAAGGGGAGATGCTAGTGAAGAATACGAAGAAAAGAGGGTCTACCCACGGATGCCGCGAAGACGTTTCCGTCAGGTGTGCGGTTGACGCGAAAGGGAGTGGCTAATATACGCTTATGTTTATCTACGAGAGACAGGTTCAAGATACGTACAGTACCACACGAAAAGTGTTGATAGGGCGGTGCATTGCTAACCAGGTCTGCGAGGCTAACCCCACCTCTCGCAACATCACCATCCCCACCGCCACGTTTCCCGCAGTTTCGAATTAGGCAAGCGAGCACCCCATGGTATTGACATCATCATTAACACCACCTTCGTCAGTGTGTTTGTGTAGAGATCGAACCCGAGTCGTTTGCGTGGCAAGTGGATGTTCTACCACAAAGTCATACATTTGTCCTCAGTATGTTTTAGATTTTGCACGACCACAACAAACCGTTCTAATGCATTTATTCTACAGACCAGATTCCTTTACTTTAGCACCTGCGTTTGATTGTGCGTGTTTATTAAACCGAAAACCTTAGATCAAACGGAAAATCTGACCGTGCCGAGGCGTCGCGGACGAGCGATGCAAGATATCATCATCACATAATAGCGTAAAATTGACGTCATTGTAACGTCTATTACTGCCGAAATTTGTGACGTCGTCATGACGTCACAAAGTCTGGTGTGCTGATATATGTGACAAACGCCACATGATGTCGTTGTAGCACCCTTCTTTGAACGGCGAACTAAACCGGAGCGTGCGAGAACTCAAGAGAAGAGAATGCAAACGGCACTTGGCAGTGGAACGCGGAACCACTACTGTTCCCTGCTCCCTTATACATGGACTGATACAAAAAAATAAAAAAATATATGGCTGCTGGTTTTCAGTTGTCTTAGGCGAATGCACAAGATACCCCTGTGAGTTTTTTTTTTTTTCAAGGACGATAGGCTTTCTTGTTATACTTAGACGTCGAAATTTCGGTCTGCCTTTCTGTCTGTCCGTCACATGATTCAGCCACCAGGCCATAGTTTAAGCACTTGCTGAACGGCTTGCCATGTCGAACTGGTGGCTGCATTCATACTTGTGAGCATTGTCGATCAAAAGAATCACAGCATATCCACTGACTGAATCATGCTGAGTGGGGCGAAGCGTCCGTCTGTCCTATCGTGGGTTGATTTGTTCGTCCGTGTGTCTGTCTGTATGTCCGTCCGTCTAGCTAACACTCTACGTATCACCAACTCGCATCTTTTCATCATATCTTGATTATATAGAAGTACCGCCATCCAGCGGACAGTCCAAGAACTAAACGAAAGGTGGCTCATACTACATACATCGAGGACGCACTACCCCGCGGTTTAAGGAGCTTCGCCCCTAAAAGTCTATCCCCTGTGGCACATACCCGCTCTCTCGGGTATGTGCTACCGGTGGTTACAAACGATGACGGTAGACGAACGGGTGACGCCATAAGGAGCTTCGTCCCTAAAGGCAATCGTTACGCATATCCGAGGCGCAATATCAATATGTAATTAATAAATGGTGTGTTGCTTTACTATAAAATACGTAGATACGTCATCTTAAGGGCCATAGTGGCTCTTAGGCTGCGCTCAAAGTACGATGTTATGCACAGCTTTCTCCCAATCATATGGTGCTGCCACCTGGCAGTGGTCCTGGGGCCTGCACTAGCTCGTGTTTCCCTACGCCACTTGCAGATGGCGCCAACATCTCAAGCAGCGTCATATCTCACGTGGATAAGACTAGCACTCATGTAGTACGGCCGGCAGAAAATTTCGACGCCATTTGCAGCGAAACGCGCAGATACGCGGCCAATTTTCGTCTCTTTCAACGATACACTCTAAGCCGAAATTCGGCAAAATTGGACTAACTGCAGTCGTTAAACCATTGGACGAACGGTTCGTCCAACAGGGACTAAATGTGTGACAATGCGTGTCTTGCGCAAACGCCCGGCAATGAAGGGACCAACGGGGAGGGCAACTGCGCCGCGATCGCCTCCTGTCGATGCTGCACTGCAATGCTCGGCGTGGTCGGCGATCATGAAAACAAGTTATATAGGCTATACGCCACTGTGAAAGTGAAATAATACGAAACAAACAGAAGATGTCATTAGAGGCAAGTAGTACAACCCGCAGTCAGTGCACACAGCAAGCGCCCTCGCGTTTCCACCATGCCGGCACGGGCGGGCCGAAACCGAGTGAAAATCGCCGAACACGGGCAATGCGGATAACTCGCTTCAATGTGCCGAATTAGTTCGAACTACGGTGAACACTGACAATGCTAATAAAGGTAAGCTGTTCATCAGCGGTCGTGTACCCACACAGTGACCACAAGTTCAAAGCGATATATAGGAAAAGTAGGCTTCGTACGTCATCGGTATCAAGCGGGCTGCCGGTGTGAGTGCATTGCCGGCACAAGCGAAGGAAACGTCGCGTACAAGTTCACGAAAATAGTAGCTCAGGCAAACTTATGTCTTTTTATCCATGCGACAATCGTTATCAAAAATCCAACGTGTAGGCGATCGCGGATACGACTAATCGTGCGGCCAGCGGTACACAGGTTGTGCCTTACCAGCCCGATGAAAGAACCGTGCCTGCGAACGGTCTCGTCGCTGTAAGTATGCAGATATCTACATCACCCGGTAAGACACAGCGAACATGGGGCACTTACCTATTGTTCATTTGTGACTATACAATAACGACGACGAAAATTCCACGCGAGCCGCATGTTGCGATCGCCGGCGGTCGTTTAGCCGTACTCGTCGTAAGCCTAGCGACGCCGTCGGCAAGCTGACACGGTATGGCATCGGCGGGGCGCCTGCGGCTGCTTCGCCGGCTTTCCCGCACAAGCGCCGCTGCTATGTTTGTGTTTGCGGACTCGTGCGCCAGCACTGAAAACGCTAGTTCGGCCGACATGATCGAATACCAGCTGATAATTCGTATTCTCGGGCTGGAGGCATGTTGAAGATTAGATGGATCCATATTAAAAGATCGATGCGCATCAGAGCTACGAATAAGCCCATGTAAATTTTCGCGTTACGGTGTCAATATTTATTGTTTTCTTAAGCAGAGTAAAAGTCGCCCACTGGCACTAGATGGGAGGTCAAAATACTGTGCTATATATACCCGAGAGTCTGTTCTCTATATACAGTGCAGCGCGGGCAGTCAGGGTTTATGGTGTTTTACTTTGAAATAATAGTGCGTATGTATGTGTGTGTGTGTGTGTTGCATGAATAACATACTATGATCTTCAGTGCTGATTAAATTGGAATAAACATAAAATATACTGCACAAACGCAGTGTCGCCATTTTTTGCCATTGGTCCAGATGGTTCAACTGTTAGTCTCACTGGAGCATTCTACTGGGGCCAACATTTAAACCAAGTGGAGTAAGTGCTTAGGGTAACAGTTGAGCCCCTGCAGTTACTCCCGCAGTTAGTCCAAAATTGGTTCAAAATCTGTGGCAGCGCATTTAGACCCCTAAAGGACCAATGGCATACCCCACTTTAGTCTTTTTCGGCTTAGAGTGTATGCTGCACTTTCTTACTTCCATTTCCTCCTCCTCACCCTTACGTCTATACTTCTCACATTTGCGTTCCTTTCTCATGCCCTTGCTATACGGTGCTACGCTATACAAGGCTATTTCAATGTTTACTGTGCTCCATGGCGTGCCTGCATAGACCAGTTGTTACCATTCTCACCTTCGGAACGAAGATGCGCGGTTTCGTAAAAAAAATATATATATATTTTTTCACAAAATTTTCTCTTTAAATTCTATTTCTCGTCCTCCCTATCTCTATACTGGTTATATTAGCCATCAGAGTTAATTGAATTCAATCATGGATCTTTACAAACTCGCCCTTGAGTTCTTTCTTATAGCATAAAACATACTCTCAATCGTCTACGATTTCTTTCTAAACACACAGGTGGTCAAGAAGTGTGGACTCTTCTCGGTTAAATGTTAGTAGAGACAGTATAGTAAGTAGAGACAGACAGTAAAGAGACAGACAGACAGTAGTAGAGACAGACAGTAAAGTATAGTAGAGACAACTATATAGACGCAACGTTTTCTCGGTTCAATACACAGTAGTCATGGCCATTCGCATTTCGTTCTAAACACTTCAATGTATTAACGGTACATCGTTGTTTACCGTCATGTGCAAGGGCTGCTCACAACCTATCTATTGTTGAGCACAGGCATATTATACTTAACTATTTTTCTGTTGAAGGCGAAGCTATAATGTGTCGGATCCCGGGATTTCTTCGCCTGCATACTATAATGTTACCATCCGCATCCCAGGTTTTGCAGGACCGTTCCTTTTTCACACAACGCCCCTAGTTTCACGCCGTCCCTGCGGAGACATCTGTGTCTGGGATTTGTTACGTACCATCCAGTGAGAAAATTTCATGTGGTTCAACGCACGCCCAACAAGGCGCATCGCGCAAGGTAGCACGAAGTTCGCACTCACGGAGCAGTTGGCCAGCGGTGTCTGCGATTGACTTTGGCCGTTCAGCTAAAATTCCCCGTGAAAGGGGAAAACATTAACGAGTATACCTTCTATACACCTTTTCACAGGAAGGAAGAAAAAAAACCGCCCTGGTGGGCTGTGCGCGGGAGTGCAAAGGTTAAGGGCGCAGCGTTGCCAGTGCATTTTCGAGGGGACGCGCCAATTTGCACAGCCCAAGGAGGGCTATGGCGGCGCCCAGGGAGGCATTTATGAAAAGGTGAATAGCCAGAGGAAGCGCTGAAAGCAACAAATAGTCAGCGGAAGTACCACTTAAGCAGGTCGTAACAATAAAGAAGCAATAGATTTGTTTTGGAAGATACCGCAGTAAAAGAAAACTGATTTCACTGGCTTTCTATGTTAGTGTACGACACACAACCACCCCTTCCCTTATACCTTTTTGCCCGACTTCCTTTAGTGAAGGGTTGATAACCTTAGTCCGTACACATAGTCAGGAAACTGCTTCACGATTTGAATCGTGAAGCGGTTGTTAAGGTTCAAACTATGCATACGAGCTTAAAAAGACTATGCTTAGATATTTTAAACGATTGACTAATAACAAAACGAAAGTTCCGGTCTGCGGACGAAAGCGCATCCTTTGCCTTAGTATGGTTGACATCGGCATTCACTGAAATGAGCCAGAGTTCCAAGGTTTCATGCCGAAACCAGGAACACAAACTTACACTTCTGAGAGTAAATCAAGGTGTACTCTATGACAGCAAACGAGTGATGATGCATACGTACTTTCACAAAATTTTTGCTTAGCGACTGGTCCACAAGGAGCCGCTTACAGGACGGCTTTATGCTCTCCTATAGTAGAGTACCTAGTACTATAAATCGTTAACTTTCTCTAAACACACTCAACAGGGCCTCCTCTTAAAGTTTGAAGCCCACTCTAAGCCGTCCCTTAGTAGAGTACCTATAGTACTCAAATCGTTACCCACGTTTTCTAAACCAGTACCAGGTACTATAAATTGCTAACGTCTTCTTCTAAACCACACACGCTTTCACTCACCCATGCAATTAAGAATTGTTTTTCGTAGTGGTTTAGCTGTAATTGGGACTGCTCACTGGTCTCCCATGGTTGAGTGCGAAGTATACTCCGAATCATTAAACACTTTTTCTAAACACATGTTGCTGTTCTCCACTGGTTTCACCCATACACGGGATAGCTTAATCCTCTCCCATAGTAAAATACATCGTACATTAATTAAATTGACGATCATTTTTTATAAGCACCTGTTGCCTGTTTAAAAAGTAACACGTCTTGTTACATAGATTTTTTTTGTAGCACGGGGTCTGTTATCGTAATGGATGATTGGCGAGTTGGAGATTCATGACTGCTTGAAATGCGAGCGTGCAACGTAGACAACGACTAACTAACACACGGAAAAGCTCGCTATATACCAATTGAAAGTTTATACGGAAGGCTGTGACAAATATATACTGACAGGTAATTCTGTCCGTATATATTTGTCACAGCCTTCCGATTCTGTCAGTATGCATGTGTCACAACCTTGCGTGTAAACTTTAGGCTAATCTTTTCAGTATGCGCTTCTCCGCGCATTAGTCCTTGTCTACGTTCAAACTATTAACCAAGATTGAGTAAAACTGGGATTAGAGTTCGTATAAGTTATACTGTCGCAATTTATAAGTATTTGTTTAGTGCAAGTATAGGCAACCTTTTCAGGCAGAGGGCCAAGTTTCACGAAGCCGACACAGCCAGTGGCCGCACGGAAAACGGGAGGTTATCGGTAGATAAATAGTAAAAAATTGATGAATTGACCCTAGTTTGTGAAACTGAATTGAATACCATGTTTATTTTCGTCTAAAATCCCATTTGAAGTCACAAATGTCATGTATAGGCATTCTGATAGGATATCGCAACAGAAAAGGGGGGGGGGGGGTTGATGCTGTGCTGCGGGCCTGCTAGGTTGCCGACTTTTGATATAGTTCATAAGTGCCTCTAGTGTTCATGCACACTGGTTCAGAAAAACTTTCCTTTGTAGATTCTGCCAGTGACAGTTTGCCACACTGCCATAAGGCTTCGTTACGCGACGGCCCAGTCTATAAAAGGCGTTAAATTGATTTGTTGCCCTTTCCCCTCTCGGTCCCTCATGTTATAGTACTCGCGAAATCAATCAGTCATATTACAAAGGAAAGGTGCGATTCAGCCATATCTTTAAATTATTTAAGATGACCATCACCGACTTTTAAAAAAATGTACACGTTTTTATTACAATGGAGTAAGAAAAGAAATATCCGGCATAACAACTGACATCTCATTACCGAATAATAAAGAACGCCCTCAAGGATACCAGCGGCGAATATGTATGCTTACCCCAGAATGACGATTTGCGTCATTTTAGTCATTATATTTGGTGTATGCGAGAGGAAAAACATAATCCCTGACGTGTGCAACATGTGGGTTTTAACGATAGCCATTGTGAGGACATTACCTCGTTAAAACTGCTGAAGAGAGCACAAGTTGTTGGTTACAAGCAACATGGGGATGTGGGAAAAAAAGGGTTAGATACAGCCCACATTAATAGAGAGATGATCGCGTTCTTTTTGACAGGCTCTCATTCTTCGAGAGTAGCACTCGCGAAAGCCGCATGTCAAGCAAGAAGCCGAAGAACAAGAACCAAGACAACAAAAGCCAAGTTATATAAAGAACAAGAAAGCCACGGTAGAGATGACAGCTCCCACCAGGCGCCGCGGACAATCCAGTGGCGCTGTCGGCTCAATGAATGGAACAGGACGTGGAGCCCATTAAGCAGGCCATGAAGAACCGAATGACCGAGACAAAGACCTAGTCGAATCCACGGACAAAGCCGGCCACTTTTGTTTTTGCGCTCACTTTTGTAAGTTTGTTTGACGTCTGCATGCGTTTGCTTCGCGCTTTTTGTTTGTGTGCCAGCATGTCTTTCGAACGGATGACGGACGAAGCGGAGTTAGCAGAAGACACGATTGGCCTCCGTGAACGATCACGTGCAGGTGTACCTCTAAAGATAGGGGCTTTCTCGTCGTTGGAGCTTCAGCTGCAAAAGATTAAAATTATCCCGACTATGAGGAAGCGAAGAAGATAAATATGATCATAGGCAGACGATAGAAGAGCAGACGAAAAAATGACGACAAGGTATAGAAGAACAGACGTAGGATGGGCATACGATAGAAAAAAGAGCGGATGAAATATAAGCACATGTTAAAAGAGCAGCAGACGAAAAATGAACGCATGACAGAAGAGCAGACGAAAGGTGTGCAGACGATCGAACGGAAGACGAACACAAACCGGTATATGAATGACCGTGAGAAAACATAAGACAAACGGTAGAGTCGCCATGATGGGAAAGTGGGCGATGACGGCTTTAGGCGAGTCATTGAAATGCAGACGATGGGCGTTATAATGGGTACAGGTTACAGCAATAGAGGCGCGTCTGCAAATACGGGGTCAAACAGATAAGCGATGCATGCCGCAGGTAGCGGATCGGAGCGCGCAGAAGAATGGGGGACGCATACATGGCATACGTATACCGCCATGTTCGTGGCGTCTGGTACGGTGTCTTTCGAAGAACGTGACTATATTTTTCTTTATTATGAGCGGCGTGTTGTTCCCCGCTCGTGAGCGGCTTAATTAATGTGAATGGCACGACGACGTGCTAGGTGCTTACTGGGGGATCAGTGAGACGCTTTCGAATAACGGAACGGGACGAACAGGTCACGCGAAGCAAAGTCGTGTGCATGCATAGCTTAGGTTTAGAGTTTCGCCCATGCAAAGAAAAAACGCAGACCCGAGCACAGTTGTGAACAGCACTCGAATATGGCGTTCGAAAGTGCGAAGACATCGCCTAGCGGCTCAAATTCCTGGGAAGCCGTATTCCGCCTATAGATGATAGCCTTTCTTGGGATACTCGAACGCAGAAATATTGGCCTGCCTCTGTGTTTGTCTTTTTGTCACACGATTAAGCCACCTGGCCAGAGTTCAAGCATTTGTTGAACGCCCAGCCACCTTGAACAAGTTCAAGATGGCTGCAGTGCTTTGCACCCAATGCGATGCTGTGCACCAAAAATCCCACTGCCGACGATATGGTTATAAACCTCCTTGATGCTGCTACCCGGCCAGACAGAAATGGTACGAGAACAGCATCATGGGTGGCCGAAGAAGAGACCATGACTCGATTAGTGCGGCCGGCAGAAGACTATCGTCTTTCGACGACATTTGCAGATATGTGGTGAATTTTCTTATCCCAGCTACGAGAGCGAAGCGTGATGAAAGGGAGGGCATGGGTAAATCTAAGCAGGTGAAATACAAGCCTACGGTAGAGAGTTGATCCTGACAGAGAAAATGCGGAGGCGTGTAAAGGGTGAAGCTCAATGCAGAAGAGGAAAGCAAAGCCGAAGCTACTGTGGGGGCGAAGCAAGAGGTGCCGAGAGAAGGAGAATGCATGGAGCCCGTTTGACTGTGCCGGTGAAAGGAGCCGGCCAATGGGGGCACGCGCCAGAGCGCACGTGATGCTGGTGAGAGAGGAGGATGAGCGCGTTGAGTGTCGGCGAAAGTGGAGGAACGGTGCACTGATGCCAACATCTCCGGTGTTTCATCAGCCTTCGCAAAGTCAAGTCAGTTGAAGCTGCATGCGTGCCATATTTCGCATCCCCAAGCTACTTTGTTGTATTTGTGACATATTTATAAGTGAACTTTAAATAGTGTCTGCAACATTGCTCGCAGAGCATCATTTGCTTATGAACTGCCTGTGATCTGTACGCTTACGTAGTATCACATACATTGCAGACAACCTCATCTCTTATACCTTTTCACTTCCTTGTACGTTGCAGAATGACGACTATAGAACATCGACAAAGAAGTTCGTAAGGCTACCCAGTACTCGTCTAAGAGGTTAGTAGAGCCCATCAATCTATCCGTACACGCGCTAAGCAAAGCTCGTTGTATTTCGTAGATAGAGAAATACCAACTCTCCAGATGGGGTGTCTTGTCTGTCGCAGGACGCGTACGCAAACACCCCCGCAAAACCCAGAAGCGTAGACCAGCCTCAACGTATTTCACGTGACCGCGGTCATGTGATGACAATCAGATTATCGAGTCCCTAGTTATAAAGAACCAAATGGTCGCCATAACTTACAAGAGAAACCCTCGCAGTATACAGAGCCCCATACTCCGTGCTAACAGTATACGGCCGAACTGGCTTCGTCGAAATCTGGCTGTGTGTTTTATTAGGCACCATACCGAATCAACTACAATCGCCATGCACGACCTCGAAATAGCAAACGATGTTATCGCGACGGCCGTGTGGGATGTCCTGTCACGTATATTAGAAGGCGCAGCTATCGACAATCGTGTGTGGTAGGCGACGTGATTTACAGGGAACAACACATTAATGACACAATTAATCCGGAATAGAACGGCGACATGCTGCAGCGTCGTATCGACGAAAGCTTCCAGCTAGATAACCGCGGAGTTGCGACGCTACTCAGTAGAGCCTTCGCGGGTGATAACCGACGCATTTAGTTGATGAGGGTATGACCGTTTTTGTTTCTCCATGAGTGATAAGAAGGACGTTGTTTTTGGAGTGGTTATAAGGCTTATAGGTCAGTGCGAACGCGTGCCAAAACTCGCGATGATATGAGCAGACGATAGACGTCCGCGGGAAGCGGCCAGAAAATAAGGACATCGAATGTCGTCGAGAAGCCGGTACATCGCACTTGCCACGTAGAAGTGCGAACGCGTCCGAATATGCACCGAGCGCTAATGTAACCCTGTGGGGCGTATATAGGCGGATAAAAAGCATCGCGCCGTATAGCTTGCGTAAGCCTCGCTCTTAGCAGACGTACGTATTATGCGATTTCGAAACAACTCGCGTGTCGTCTGCTTTATGGAACGAGAGAGCGCCGCACGGCCAACAGCAAGATATATTTACGCAGCACTCGAGCGGCAGTATTATTAAATGCAGTGCCGACGGTTTAACGCAAGCCTCCGAGTTTCACCACGAAGGTGTAAAGTTAAGCTCTCCGAGTCGGTTAGCGTGCCTATAGACATAAGTATACTTCACCAGACTATGGCCGAGGCGAGAATCGAAAACAGCCCGAGGAAAAGTATATAGTCTGCAGCTCCGCGTGCAATTGCATCCGTTTCGGTCGGCTCCGATTTCTGCGGCACGTGCGCAGAAGAAATCGCTCGAGGTAGGCCGTGTAGCCATGCGCGAGCCGCAGAGAATGCGATCCGAAGTCAAGCCGAAGATCGTGACATCCACCGTCGCAATCGATGTACGGTTTCGAAAATACGTAATAGCTCAGTTTAGCGGATGGCGATGCGAAAACGTGAAATGCGACCACAAAAATACATCGTTCTCTGCTGAGTCCAGTATAGAGGGCCCATGTGAAGAGATTTTTCGACATTTCGGCCGGAGTCGGGCGTGATGGAGTATACGTACGTCGGCCGCAACATCGATAAGTCGCTTTACACAAAGGAACTCAGCTATATTTTTTTATAAAGAAATTGGACGACCTCACCCGACATTATTTCTTTAGCGCACCTTGAGGACAAGCAGAATACGTGCCACGGAATTTCCTGCGGTCTGTACTTGGTCGATACTCGAGATGTGAAATTTCCGAAAAGTCTGAGCAATCTAAAAAAAAAGAACTGTTTTTATCACGTTTTCTTTTCCAAAATTTCGGAAAAAATGGAACAGAACAAATCTTTTAACGTATTTATTGTCGCATGGTAATGGTTTATTGCGAAGCGTCGAAAGCAATAACTTTCATGGTGTAAATGAGAGAAATAAAATGCTTTACCATTTTCATAAACGAAAATGGCATTTAGCAGATCGAAAGCAGGCTAGAAGCACCACCGCGAACTCATTTAGTTCTTTGTGAATGGGTGCGGCTTCGTAGAATTATTACGACAGTTATGTGAAAGAACCCAGGAATGCCTATTTTGTCGTGGCCTCGACTACAGAAACATTGATCAAGATGGTAAAAATATGAAGTTAGAACTTCTATCCAGAGTCAGTATCACTGGCTTCATCTGTAGGTTTCTTTATCAGATGTCACATTGGAAAGAGCGTATAGATGCTGTTGCAGCGTTTACAGATCACGATTCTCCGTTTCCTGCCAACGATGCCTTCGACCGTGAAGTGCATTAGGACGTGAATTGCAATGTACCGAAGGGGACGAAAAAAAAACCCTTTTTCTAGGAGGGATTTGAACCCATAACCTTCGCCACCACGGCTTCATTGCTCCTCTGCAGCGCCGCGTCTTATACTACACTGCGGCGCGGCCGGCGTCTCCAATTCACTGAAAAGCTCAGCCACGGCTGTGGTGCGGTTACAGATTATAACGCAAGACAAGAAAGGCGCCCGCAAACTGTTTGCCATCGCGAACAGTACCAGAGGTCGTAAAACAGGATATATCATAGGCGCGACCCAGCTTAGCCACTTACGTACAGGAGCCGAAGATGAAGAGAGGGCGAGGACTTGCGCCGGGGAAAACAGAAATAAAAAGTGGCGCCGACCTCATCCGTTGCTCTGTCCCGGATTTTGCAAAAAAAAGACGTGCGGCCGCTCTGTTCAGCGGTCATGATCAAGCGCGCAATCGCGTTGACACCGAAACAACGGCAAGAAAGAAAGAAAGAAAGCTAGAAGGACTCCTTCACGGGGGTCCGACGTGAGCGTGCATACTAACGAGCTACGGTTTCGTGGCGAGGACTCTTAGCAGGCGGCGTTCAAGGCCAGCCGTACCCGGCGGCCAATAGAGAACGCCGGAAATCGGTGACGTCACCCGCGAAGGGCACGAAAGCGCGCGAAACGTTTTTTGGCGGGCGGCGAATAGTGTATGTCCCGGGGCTATACACGAAAAGACAGAAGCGGGAACACGTAGGAAACGTAGACGCTTTAATTGAGGCAGGAAGGGCGATTAGCCGAAACGTAATACAGAGTTGCTCTGGGATAGAACGGAACGCTTCGTATAGGTGTTATGCCTCCAAGTGAAAGCGATGTTCAAGCGTAGCTGACGCGGGACGGCACACGTCCTTGGCAGGTCAGCAGACTTACTGTTGTAACGTAAGCACAACTGATGGGGTTATTATCTGTGGGAAAGCACGTAAGCACAACCGAAGGGGTTGTGATCGGTGGGAAAGCTTCGAGAGACATGATGCTTGCGTAATGAGTAAATTTATGCAAGTTGCCGTGGCGAGTTTAAAAAAGTTATTGATAGAACTAAGCTATCGGAGGGAACATGGCACAGAAGACAAAAAAGGGTGAAGCACACACAGTACTGCGAACTTGTCGCCTTTCCTTTTCCCGCCCTCTTTGGTGCTGTGTTCCCTTCAATATTACCGCGCCCAAGCGTCGACGCTGAGTGATCGCTTTACGTGCATGGAGTGCAAGGTCAGGCCACCGCGCGGAGCCCAGGTGGGAGACTTAAACGGAACGAACTCACAGCAAAGCATGGTTCTCGCTTAAGGCTCACTCAGACTCATAGAAATCTCTGTGCAGCCAGGGACATGAGAATGACGTTCACCGAGGTACTTCTTAGCTGCGAAATAACCCAGAGTCGCCCAATTGGATACTAAGGGCTCGTTCCTTCTTCAATGCTCCTCCTCGTTCGAAATCACCTACCGTACACCTGCAAGGTAGATTCGCTGAAACTCCGAGTCACCGAAATTGGGCTTATCCAGTTTCACTTAGACTCTCCTTAATACGGCTTAGCCAGACTCACTCGGAGACTCCAAGATTAGGCTAAAGCCGGGCTCACCCACCAAAACACCTTAGTCATGTTCACTCGGACTCAAAGTCACCAAAACTCTATTCACAGTCACCAACACTATACTCAGCCAGGTACACTCAGTCACAGAAATCAGGCTGAGCCAGATCCACTCGGATACACGAGTAACAAACATTCAGCTCAAACGGTTTCTCTCAGAGTCAGTATAACCGAAATCCAGTCCACTCTCGTACGTAGTGACACTGAAAACTATGCTCAGCCACACTGATTCGGAGCCGATAAAGTTCTATCCACTAAGCTGAATTCACTGACCAAAACACAACTCAGCCAGTTGCACTCGGACTTATAAACACCAAAACTGCTCAGCCATGCTCAGCGTACTGAGGCTCTTCAGGGAACTACGCAGTTAGGCTTGCTCAATTTCAAGCTAGCCAAAATTCTGCACATATGGGCGCAGCACCGTACACGTCGGTGTACATGATTCAGCCAAACTCGCTCAGAGTATTGGAAACCTCACACAGGCAAGCTCACTCAATCTTTCGAACGGAAATTCTACGCAAACAGATTAACTCAGCGACCTGAATTCTGCTAAGCTTATGACTGACCTTGACTTCAGCTCAATGAAATTGTACTCGGAGAGATTAATACAGATTAATTGCACCCTGACTCTCCAAAGTACTCCGCCACGGTCCATCGTAATCAGAGTCGCTAAACTTCTACACTCGACGAGCTCACTTGATGTCGGCAAAACGGTGTTAGACCAGACTCGCAGGTCAGGCCTTGCAAGTTTGCGAATCTAAATGGTACGAAGCGTACAATGCATACATCCAACACTTGGCCGCAGTGCTCATTTGATTTCGCTTTCCGCGCTACACATTACATTTGTCGCCGAGTTTCATGTTATTGCGAAAGACGCCTTTCACAGATAATGTCTACGATATGGCCTTATACATGAACACCTCACAGGATACGAAATATACATCAAAGGGTTACTGACAAAAAAGTTTCAGTTTTTTTTTTCGCGTCGAATGAGAGGCCGAGGCCGCAAGAGGATGGAATTGTATACCCACAAGCACATATGCGCCCTTAAAAAATCACAGATGTTTTCAAAAGCTACTTTTGTTTCCCTGTATAATGTACCCTGACGTCATGGCACGGTATGATATACATAGCTCTTAACTAGTATGACTTAAGCAGCCACGTATGGCATATGTTTCTATCTTACTGAACCTTCTCGCGACGGGATCGTACAAGATATCTTGGAGTTTCCACGGCCACTCAGGATGCTAGCGTGGACATTGTCTAAATACTTCATGTTGTCAAACTCTATTATTGGTCAACTCAGATGGGCAAAGATTGCTGCTACGGCCCTTCTGATCGGTTTACTGTGTCGTCGTTACGATATTTGACTACGTGACTGAATTCGACTGTGTCCAACATAGCGACACAGCTCCGTAGCTCCGTTCCTATGCAATGATGCACAAGTGGCCATTTTGCGTGTTTTCGCACCCGCGATATCACCGCATCTATAGCCGTATTGGCTGTTGAAGTTACCAGCATTGGATAATCTTGCACGACGTCATGCTAATGTCAATATCATTGAGTACGCCATGTGAAAATTTACTTCCTTGACAAAATAAAATACCCTATGAGCATTTCGTAGGCGTCACGCTTTCTGAGCGTTGTTTTCGTATACAAAACATTCGTACACGGTAGTAAACTCAAGTTCGAAAATTGGTGACAGTAAGCCCTTAAGCTTTAATGTGTGAAGTTATGGATTTGCACATTCAACTACTTGACGAGAAAGCTCAAAGCTTGCACTGTCAAAGTAATTTCCTTCGAGTTGGATAAGCAGCGTCCCAGAATATAGGATAGCATAAGTTGTCACTTGTGACAAGACACCCGAAACTTTGCGAGGAGCGGCGAAAATAGTTATTAAACGTCGCTGTTCTTACTACACTGTGGACAATATCTGTGCCAGCTCGGTATGCTTTTTGCCATCTGACAAGGCAAGGTGTATCGTAGATGTCACTATAGAGAGAGAAACAACCAGTTTGACGCATACCGATGATGTATTTATTTGGATGCATGCGTGAAACACAGTGTGATTCAGTGGCTATAATTGAAATATAGCGTTATGTATGTGTGTTCTCGAGTACCACATCAATCCCTCGCACTTATCAGCCGTGTACCACCGAAATGTAAGAATTGCTAAATCTCCCAAGAAATTTGTTATAGTTGGTCATTATTCGTCAACGCATATTCGAGTTAGAAAAAAAATACGTTGTAATATTGAAAAATTTATATATACGACTTTCATAGGATTCTCAACGCAGTGCGTCGCAATACCGCTGAAGATGTTTCCAACTATAAGTGCTTTTGACACTGTTTATAATGTTCCAAGCTTAGGGCATTGTGATACCGTTGACAAAGTTCGCAATGAAGCGTTTTGTGGTACTGTTCAAAAGTCACCAACTTAGTTCTTCGTTGTAGTGTTTCCCGCGTAGGGCTTTCGTGATGCTGTTCAGAAGTTTCCGACGAAGTGTTTTCCGACACTGCTGCGAAGCTTTCAATACGCAGTGCTTGCGCTGATTTTGGGAAATTCCTAGTGAAGCGCTTTGCGAAACTGTTAACGATTCCCCAACCTAGGTAGTATACTGTTGAGAAGTTGCCACGGAAGTGCTTCGCAATACTATTGAGAAGTTCTCAACGTAATGATGTGAGACACAATGTAGTGCATTCAATGCCGTTCGAAGCATTTCGACCGGATAGTCGCTGTATACACTACATCGCTTATAATGTTGACCTCTCCTGTTCCCAAAACTAACAATTTTTTATGACAGCATTATTTGAATGTCATGCACGGTTCACATGCCGTATCAGATCTGAGAGTCTAGAGCTTTTCCGCTGATATTAATAACAATTTAATAATTGTTGGAGTTTGGCATTCCGAAACCAACCAAATGATGATGAGAGACGCCGAAGTGAAGGGCTCCGGAAATTTCGACCCACCAGGGGTTCTTTGACGTGCACTGAAATCTCAGCATACGGGCCTCAAACATTTTCGCCTGCATCGAAAATGGAGCCGCCACGGCCGGGATTCGATCCCTCGACCTTTCAGTCAGCAGTTAAACGCCCAAACCACTAGACCACCGTGGCGGGGCGCTCTGCCGCTGAGAAGGATGAAAGACGTCGGTTCGAATACCGGTGGTTTAGAGGCCCTCATTTAAGAGGTCGGCGCGAAAATGCAACCCCCCTCCCCCGGTCAAAAAGTTGCTACGGAGCGTTAGACCAAGTCAATTTACATAAGTCTATGGATCAATGAGACACCTGCTTTTGGAGCAGGAATATCACGTGCCCATTTCATGCATATAAGTATGCCTTGGGTTCTAAGGAAAGTTTGTTATTAATGGCGTTAGACGCTATTCATAAATATAAGTCTAAAAGAAATTGAATTATCGCATCTAGTACAAAGGAATATAAAGTTTGAAGAGCTCTATGCCTACCGAATTGAACCAATTAATTTCTGAGCTGCAACTGGAGCTTTCCCAATCATGCTAAGTGGCCAATTAAGCCAATCTTCCAGCGTACACAACAGAACAGGTGCATGAGGTTCTAAATATAGAATCCCAAACAAAATTTTATCAGTTATCTTTGGCACGAAAGCTCACCTATTCATATATACCACCGTCCGCCAGAGACCGCATGCTAATTGGCACGAACTGGCAAGATGTCAGCCAAGATAATTGGCACCGTTTTACTGATCGGCGAGACTGGTTTCATAAATAGCCGGCCTGATTACACTCGTTCTGTTCAATTACGCCTGTTTTTGAATGCAGGACAAGTGATACGTACAAATTAATCTATTGTCTGCTATCACGTCTCTGTGCGAGCGTAATTGCATTTTCGGAACTTGAACAATTTTATCAAATCAAACGCCCTGTGCAAGTTTCCGTGGCCCGTTCTCACCAAACAACCATCGACCCAGAAAGAGCGAGATATGGTATCCACAATGTCGGCCACCTATACGTGTCACATTTTCTCGCAATTAGGCCACATGACGGCTTTTCCGAAGACCTTCAGGTCCAAAGATATCGGGCGAAAGATATTTTGTGCCTCAACAACAACCGCCAGGGGTCTTTTCCGCTGCGCTCTAATCTGACGTCTGATTGTTCGTCTGGTGTCTGGAGGTCACCAAGCCCACTGTTACTTCGTAAACTTCCAGGGCGAGTTGTCAATGGCGCTGCATACATTATGATAACAAGAGCCTTACACGATCTCGATAGTCGGATCGATTTCTCGACCTAACAACTCTTGTGAAAGTACTTGAACCAGGAAACATACAGCCTGCAAATTAGCTGTATGATGTGGAAGCAAACGAACAGGCTCGCTACTGTACATGTGTATGGTATATCTGGCTTGTGTAACCCTCGTTTTTATAAGCAACAACAAGGACGACTTCTTTTAGTTGTCACACAACTGCACTGTTCCAGACAAGTGCCTATATTTTTCCACCAACCTCAAAAGAAGGATCCTCCGGATGCCTTTGCCAGGTATCCAAACGCTGGGAAGAGCGCAATTCACACAACGAACACTTCGTCGTCAAATCCTCGCACTTCGAGCGCGCAGCACAACTTCTCGCATCACGGCACACAGAATACGAATGCACAGTTCATCATTCGAGCGACACGATGCCCGAGACTCCCTTGACCGAGCGAGCGGCGGCGGTAGTTCCGGGAGCCGAAACGTCCTGGCGACGCGTTCCGAAGATTTCGTTTCGAAACTAACAACGTACTCGTTAGTAACGTTTATCCGCTGTTTATTTCAGCGGTGAGCCACAGGGGATCAACTTGTCAAAAACGTCCTGAGGTTTCAGCCGTCGTACACGAATACCGCAGCACACACACACGCAAACAAGCAAGTTCACCGAGCGCCAAGCGTCGTCTGCTCGCGGCTGAGGGGCTGTCGTCTGCTCCGTGCGATGACGAGAGAAAGGGTGAAACGAGAAAACGTGAGAGGACGAGGAGAATGATGACTCGCTGTTGCCAGACGTGCAGCGCTGAGTTGCGGTTGCGCAGCCTAGCCGAGCGTCGTCTGCTCCGAGTGATGAGGCGGTGTTGGAGAGGAGGGAGCGAGAAAACGCGAGAGGAGGAGTGACGCGGCGTTGCCAGACGAGCAGCGGGAAACGTCCAACATTGGTGTCACCTTATCGCACGCGTCAGGCCGGCGGCGGCGGGCAAACAACGAAAATAACGAACATACGTAGAAGAGAGTGCGGTGCACTTGAAGTGCGGGTCGAAGCAAAAACCCGTTTGCTTTTATGACGTTTTCTCTCGCAACGTTCGGCCAATGCACACGCGGACTAGCCGGCTGTTCGACTTGCTCCACCGAAGAGGAAACTCTTGTAACGTCGGACTCGTCTCCGATAAATATGCATATACCTGTACACCGCCATGAAGCGCCGAGAATACAGTGAAACTCATTTTATATCAGCAGCTTCAAGATATTTTTGTTCGATTTGTTACCCCAACAATGAAAGGACGAGCCATAAATATTCTTCAGTTAAAAAAGGAGAATATTGACGAGGGTTGTTAGGTGGTTTAGTTGGCCCATGAACACTATGGGAGAACACCGCACACTACGTGACAGTGAAAAACACAGGGCAGCACTCTATTTTGTGTGTTCGTTACGTTTGTTATGGATGACGGATATTATCTATAATGTTCTTGAATAAGCCAGCCCACCGAAGTCTCTGTGAATATTGTTTATACTAATATACAAGTTGGAATATTCAGTTTGAGCAAACACTTCTTTTCTCTCATTTTTCGGGACAGATATTGCCAGTAAACTTGCGAGTTTTCGAGGCAAGCTTCACAAATTCCACGCGTTGGGGCGTTCTTAGTGAACACTGTGAACGCTTTCTACATGGCACGTAAAACCATTAATTCGTTTCTAGGCAATAGACAACCAGTCATGCAATACCTGGTCAGTTTTGTAAGCTACATTGTCTAAGATTCAGAACAAGTAGCTCGCTTAACAATCACACGCGATAACTCATCTGTTATGAGTTCAATCACTATTTTGTAGCGAGCACTCGATGAGCTACGGCAATCTTCAGGTCATCTAGTAACTGTAACCGATAAGTCGACTGATTGCATCTTGTAGCCAATCGTCTTCTAAACGCATCAGCGAACCAGTTCAAATAGTCTAATGAGATCAACTGCTATAGCTCGTTTAGTCATCGTAACGCATGATGAATGCTCAGGATACGTACTCATAAACTGCGCCCTCTAAAAGTTGGACTTGGGCGGAAAAATCGCTAGAAGATAACCAGCAGAGATATTGGTATTGGCAGGAGGCACGCAATAGTTCAAATGAGTCATTCCGGTGGGTAAAGAATAAATCAAGAAAGCGGGGTTTTTTTTAAACAGGTTTCTCAATTTTCTTTAACATAAATTTCTCATGCCTTTTCAACGCGCACAAGAAATAATAAAAGATGACGGAAGTTGTGGCAATGGATGAAGAGCAAGTAATACAGGGATGTGACATATGTTGTGGAACACTAGCTAATCTTGCGTATCTGAAAAAAAAACGGTCACGTTAGCTCTAAGAAGTTAATAAAGTGGACGATAATATTGGGAAAGATATTGTGCAGGATAATATTGGAATTCCAAATATGGCGAGGCACAGAGTCGGCACCTTCAGAACCAAGTTCACCCTGTGGTAGTGATAGCTTCAGTCGTGGACCATCATGAGTGATAGACCATTACGAGTCGAGTAACTCTCATGAGTCGTAGACTTTCGTAGTAATTAGCGAGTGCAGGTCGTGGCCTTCCACGTGTGTTGAAAATACCTGCAGTCCACTGTACACGTTGCGCTGGGCTGTAGACTTGTTCAACGGAAAAAGGAAAACTTCCTCCTGGACTATGGCGCGAGAGTACAAAGGCTGACGTCGCTACCTGGGCAGTGCACTGTGGGGGCGTCACGCACAGTCACCAAAGTCCAGAGAGGATTATGGCGGCACCAAGGGAGCCTTCATTAAAAATGTTCATGGACCATTTCACGGGAGCAAAGAAACACTTGTTTCCTGGACTGTGTCACGGGAGAACCAATGCTGACGTCACTGCCTCGCAGAGTTCAGCTATCTCACTCATATAGGTTGACTCTATGAGATTCACTAAGAGTCAGGTTGATCCGTGATTCTGAGCGAGTTCCCGCAGGTCACGGGATCGAATCCCGGCTGCGGCGGCTTCATTTTCGGTGGAGGCGGAAATGTTCTAGGCCCGTGTGCTCAGACTTGGGTGCACGCTAAAGAACCCAGATGGTAGAAATTTCCGGAGCCCTCCACTACGGCGTCTCTCATAATCATATGGTGGTTTTGGGACGTTAAAACCCACATATCGATCGATATCGATCTATCGATTCTGAGCGATTTCGGCTGAGTAATACTTTAGTGAGTTTGTTTCTGAGTGAGTCTGGTTGAGGAAACCTTTGATGAGTCTTAATCCGCGTGAGCTTTTGGCCCACGAAATACTACAGCGGGTCTGAATGTTCTCTGCTGCCCACGTATGGTCCCATCTACCCAATTTCAGCGTTACTACAGGCCTTATGTCGGATAGCGTATATATGCTCACGTCTACTCGTGTATATTCCACCCACGGGAGTTTATACGACAACTCACGTTTATTGATCACAGGGGCCAGTCACGGAGGAGGGGTGGGAGGGTGTGCTTCGACTTCCCCGCGCAACCTCTTTCACGGGAAGTTCCGATAAGGATATCCCGCGTGCATCGCGTCGTTCATTTGTACTTGAAGGTACGAGATCGAATGACGCCACCTCGATCACCGGTTATGTGAGATAGTGGCATTAAAGAGCATTGAAACCGTAATTAAAAAGATAATTACGCGCTAACTCACTCGTGAGTCGACTCAATCAGACTCGCTTAGACTCAGATTGAGCCGTGAGTATCAGCCTGAGTGTGAGTGAGTGCGGGTGAGCAATATTTTGGTTAGTCAGAGTCGGACTGAACTCTAAGCGCAAAATATATTTCTTGAGTGACTTCAAGTAAGCACCGCTTTTTTTTCTGACCTATGATGCCGCTGCCATGCATTTTGGAGGGGGGGGGGGGTCACCGACAACTCAGACGTGTAAAGGCCGATAAGTTATACCGGCGTGCTTATGACAACGATAGAAAAAATCAAGATTGGTGCCAGTTATTTAGGTTTGTGATGATAAACAGCACAAAAAAGGAAGATACAAAGAAGGTAAGAACTTCACAAGACGAGCGCAGTGTAGCTGTGTGTTTCTTTTTTTTTTCGTCGCTTTCGCTCGCTCTTTTGCAGTGTATAGCTTATTATACATCCATACCAACTAGCCTAGCTTAGCCCTCTTTCATGCCAGTTCGTGTGCGAGATCTAGCAGCTCACAAGCAACTACTGCTAGTCGTCGTCGTCGTCGTCATCAGCATCATCATCATAATGAGCCGGACTATGCTCACTGAAAAGGTGAAGGCCTTTTCCATGTTCCGCTTATTAACCTGGTCCTGTCCTTTCTAGTGTCAAGCTATACCTGCAAACTTCTTAATCTCATCAGTTCACCCAATCTTCTGTATCCCCCTCACGACCCGCCGCGGTGGTCTAGTGACTATAAGGTACTCGGCTGCTGACCCGCAGGTCGCGGGATCGAATCGCGGCTGCGGCGGCTGCATTCTCGATGGAGGCGAGTATGCTGTAAGCCCGTGTGCTTAGATTCGGGTGCACATTGAAGAAACCTAGGAGGTCAAATTTTCCGGAGCACTCCACTACGGCGTCTCTCATAATCATATGGTCGTTTTGGGACGCGAAACCCCAACTATCTATCTCTCTACTTCGCGCGTTTGCCTTCTCTTGGGACCCAGACAGTTACCCTGAATGACCAGCGGTTATCCTGCCTACGCGCTACATGCCCGGCCCGTTACAGCCAGTTACTATGGTGGTTTGCTAGTACTCTGGACTCAATCATGCGTTAATGCGGCGTCTGATGAATATCACTCGGTTCTTAAACGTTTCGAAAAACGTTCAGATTCGCAACGAAAAAACGCGACTATACTTACAGAACAGTATTTTGATCTCGTGGGAGAACTGGATCGGGTAAAAGAGCAGTGGGAACGGAACGGGGACAGAAGTGCATCTGTTTGAGGCCATCTATTTTGACGAACCCGATAACGAGAGCTGCTGTCACCGTAACAGCAGCAACAGCGACGGACAGATAAGCAGGCAAGGTAGATTGAAGGCATAGATTAGGGCGGTGTCATTGGAAATAAGGAAATAAGGGCAGAGTAGCTCTCGTAAGGAAGCTCAATAAGAAAGGCGGGTTTCAGGAGAGAAGCCTGACGATACAGAAGACGCAGAAGAAAAACACAAGATGATGCAGATGATGTCGCTCTTTTTTTTTTCGAAACTGGAACCAGAAGCGCATTACCAGATGGAAAGAGAACAACTCACACGGCGCACTATGTGGGGCTATCCACTGAGGGGGGTGCTGCTGGCGATTTAGGAGCGACTCCCGTCCCGAAAGTTGAACTTGATACAGTTTCAGGCCGCACGATCAAGTTGCGCGGGATCAAAGGCCGGGTAACCTGTCACGTCCGTCGCAGCCTTTGGCTGGCCAGTTTTTACAGAGGAGGTAAGTGTAGAAAAAAAGAAAAGAAAACGAGAAACGACTGCGTCTGAAACGCACATGCTCTTGTTTGTACGTACGTTTTTGTGGTTTCTTCCTGAGGACTGTACATCGAGGGGTTAGCGGTATATAGACGGAGTGGCTTGTGTGGGTTGCCGTCATTTATAAGAATTGGGTCGATGGCCCCAAACGATTGCGTACTTGCGTGTGTATGTGCGCGGGCATGTTGTGTGCCTTATGCGGCGAGGTTGCTTTTTTTGGGCGGCTAAGCAACGAAACGAAAAAAAAAGAATCATCTCCTTTACGGATCTCCCCGGTGACTTTGCGATGGTCCCTGTTTGGATAGAGGGTAGCAAGAGCACCTGCTTCGATTTCAATCGGGAGCAGCCATGTTTTCTTTCACAATTTTTTTCTCTCTCTTATTTAGTTGTTGTTTAACAGTACTAAACGAAGCATCGGGTCCTCCTCCGGTCGTGGGCGCGATTCTTGGGGCATTATGTTTTCTGGTCACTTCCCGATAGCGTACACACAACACGCGTGCACACATACCCGGACACGGTGTTTTGATGTGTGATTCAACTGCCAAAGCGACGTTTCGGACACCCCCCCCCCCCCGCCCCGCTCTCTCTCTGCTGTATGGCATCGGTCGCTTGCTTTCTTTTCTGAAAGCCAGTCCGTAGTTCACTCCTGCCGTGTTCGGGATGGTGTGGGGGCTGCAGCATGATTAAAAAGCCAAGTCGACACCGTTGGGATCGAGGAAGTTATGCTTCCGAGAGGACCGGCGTTCTCTTTGAAAAAGCCACCGAACAAGCAAGCTTGTTTACAGAGGTGATACTCGCAGAAAAACGGCCGACTTTTCCTGCCTTTTCAGCGACGGGACGCCGATAGGGACTAGCCAACATTTAGTTTTGATCGTGGTTAAGAGTGAAACATCCGAAGCAAATTGGCTTTCTGGGATATGTAACGCCTTTTCTTTTCGTCTTATTCAAACTACGAGATACTGGTGAAAGCTAAATCCTAATTACATCTGAGATTTTACGTCCAAAAAAAAGGAATAATAAGCGAGGAGATGAAGGACGAGTGCGGATGGTGTTGTAGCCTGTTATACAACGGTCAACCAAATTTGAGGGCACATTAGAATGTAAATATTTAAATATCACATAATTTACGTAAGCCGTGTGGGTGCCGTCATCTTGGGCTGTTAAAGAAATGTTTTCTTGATTTTGTATCACGTGACGTGAACTGGTAATTTCAGAAAACACTGAGTGCACCATGCAAACCAACCGTTTTCCCGGGTATACACCCTCCGTAGTGCTGTTCGTTTCATTGTTAAAGATTTAAAAGAAAACTGGGGAAGGACAATGCGTGTAGGAAATTGTCCTTGAGCTCCGCTAACGTGGAACCTGGAGAGGGGGGAAACATACAGCCTTTTGAGAGATTTCTCTGATGAGACACTGGTAGTGCGCCTCAAACCGAGCATGTATATAGATAGGGACGGTTCCTTTCGCTCCACTAACTGTGTCGGATTGCAGCTTATCCTAGAGACTCATTCTTGTTATTGTCCTTCATCATCATCATCATCATCATCATCATCATCATCATCATCATCATCATCACCTTCTTCTTCTTCTTCTTCTTCTTCTTCTTCTTCTTCTTCTTCTTCTTCTTCTTCTTCTTCTTCTTCTTCTTCTTCTTCTTCTTCTTCTTCTTCTTCTTCTTCTTCTTCTTCTTCTTCTTCTTCTTCTTCTTCTTCTTCTTCTTCTTCTTCATGTCCCACTGCGGTGGTATAGTGGTTAGAGTGCTAGGCAGCTGGACCCGCAGGTCGCGGGATTGAATCCCGGCTGGGGCGGCTGCATTTTTGAAGGAGGCGAAAATGCTGTAGCGCCCATGTGCTCAAATTCTCAGATTCGGGCGCATGTCAAAGAACCCCAGGTGTTCGAAATTTCCGGAGCCCTCCACTACGGCGTCTCTCATGATCATATGGTAGTTTGGGGACGTTAAATCCCGCATATTAATCAATCAATCATCCTTCAGCATGATAATCTTCTTCTTATCCTTCATCATCCTAATCATCATCATACTTATTCTTCTTCATAATCATCATCTTCTTATACCTCTTCTTCATCATCTTCTTATTCTCCATCACCATTTTCTCTCTTGTTCCTATTTCATCGTCATCATCACTACTACTACTATTACTACTACTACTACAATTTCTTCTTCATAATCATCATATGCTTATCCTTCATCATCATCATCATCATTTCCTTATCCTTCTTCGATATAAACATGTTCTTCTTAGTGTTCTTCTTATCTAGATGCCCAGTTTCGGTTCCCTGTGGTATGTAGGCAAGGGTGTTCTAACGCCACAAAAGCCGTCGGCCATTCGTTGTCCTAACTGTTGTCTTGTTCATTTTTAGTGGAAGAGTGGCGAGTAGCGGGATTCGTCCATGTTTTGTTGCGCTTGCCCGTTTTTTTTTTTTTATAGTGGACGTTGACCATAGGACACATCACGACGACATCAGACGCCGTCGAGCTGAGACTCCAAGGTGCCTCAAACCTGAAAAAAATAAAACAAAAATTTCGCAGATCCCACGTACCTAGGTATCGACGTTATGCAAAGCATGCGGAAGGAAGGTGACTGTGTTGTAAATTTTTTTAAAGTGACACATCATGAAATGACGCTAAATATACGTACAAATGTTGCACGCTCAGACATACGTTGAAGAGTTACAGACGTTTGTTTATATAACAGGTTGTTTGCACTTGCGCAATGATGCCAACTGGAACATGCGTATTAGCAACATCAGAAGCTGATATGAAGCGCTGGTGCTCGTGTGAATGCTGGCACTGAACACTGCTGCATAAATCAACTTCAGCGTATGGCAACTAACCACAATTGACGTTAACTCGACGTGACGGCTGTATCAAAGGAGTACACAATTATTGCTTATAAATTTGGGTAGGCAGCACTGCAAACCAATGTTGATGTTTCACGAAGATTAGCGTCTATTTGAAAAGTAGTTCCGAGACCTGGCGTAATTCTGTGTTGAAATACCTCATTGATACGCAGAATGCTTGGGTTTCATTCCAGATGGGACCCTGACATTTATTCTTTGCATTCGTTGGGCCGACGCTACCGATGTCAGGTATTTCTTAACGTTCACTCGTTAAAATTGCCCATGTGTGTTCTCGTCGTTCCTGGGTAGATACTAAGTGTTAGTCACGTGTGACACATACCGGCATACCAGTGTCACATATATACCCGCCCGTAGATATATATGTGCCACTGTCTGGCGGGAAGTGTTTGACGATGTACGCGACGGAATTGTGACATTACTTATGTCTTTCCAGCGCGTCATATTTCTCAAAACATGTTACCCTCCCATGCTAATTTTGGTTCATGCCAAGTTGAAGGGGTTGACCACAAGAGCACCCTAACGTAAGCGGCTAGATAGAAAACGCCAGGACTGCTCATAAGGTGCTGCACAGTCACAGCGAAAACTATAGAAGAGCGGACTTTGAGAGCCCTTTCTGAACACTCATTGGGTACCTACTGCAACCACACTTGCTTGATACCCACTACGACATTATTAATTAAATTTTTGGGGTAGTAGGTCGGCATTCGCTATGCTATTTTTTGTCATTCAGAAGTGTGGTATCTGCTAAACACTTCCAAGGAATTTTGTGTGTTCATGCAATGGCTGATGACGAGGAGGCATTATGCCTGAAGTGGGTATGTGCCACAGTTAATAGGTGAACAAGAACAAGCTTTTGTAATGCTTTGGAGCATTGCACGACCCACTCGTTACGCTATTCGCAATGTACGACCACTGGTTGTTCTTTCACTGTTTTAAAACGCTTTGTAAATTGTATTAACGCGATTGCCTTCCCGACATCAAGGCTGCTTAAGGCGACTTTGCCAGCAGGTCCCAAGCACTGGCGTGGCTCATTGTTCTCTATAGCTAAAAAAAGGCCTATATTATGCTGTGTTGGATGTGCTCTTTCCGGCCCCACTTTACCGCTCACTGTATAATGCCGCGCCCGAAACAAAGAACGAAGACGATGTGCGCGCCAACAGCCTCGAGAAAAGAAGGACTGAAGAAGACGACGTACTTTCGTTTTTGGCTCGCCTGCTCTTGGGTCCTGCATAAAATCACACGCCGTCTGTTCTCGGACTCAATGTCTCAGTGCACTGCTTACGTTGAACTGCGACACTGGTGGAGGCGCTGGGTTGCAAGCCTGCTGATGCTCAACACCCCATCTGGGAGCCGTTCGTCAAGTCCCGACACGCAGCCATCTGTTACGACACCAGTGCACCGCTTCAGCCGCCGGTTGCTAGGCCTATCTCCAGAGCTGACCTCCTTCGACGAACATTCTACCAGGCATTACGTACCTCTACCAATGGCCTCCGCTACCCAGCCACAGTTGGTCCAAGGGATACAAGGCAGCCCCGTTTCCAATCCAGCCCAGGTAACACTTCTTCAGCCACTTGTGCCTAATCGCTTCAGTGGTGCCCCACACGAAGATGTTGAAGATTGGCTTGAGCATTACGAACGCGTTGCCGACATCAACCAGTGGAATGCTCAACAGAAGCTCGCCCGCACGTATTTCACTCTCGATGACGGCGCTCACACGTGGCTTGAGAATCGAGAAGGCCGTATATCCACATGGGATGACTTTCGTCAGCAGCTGATTGACACCTTTGCTAGCGTCGACCGTCGAGAGCGGGCTCAGCAGCTGCTCGAGTTAAGGCTTCAAAAACCTAACGAAACTGTGGCAATGTTTGCTGAAGACGTGACGCGCCTCTGTCGTCGGGCTGATCCCAACATGTCCGAACTGCGACAATATTGAACTTTCTGGTCATGACGTGCTATTACTTGTAACAAAAATGCC
This sequence comes from Rhipicephalus microplus, assembly GCF_043290135.1. Lineage (NCBI taxonomy): Eukaryota > Metazoa > Arthropoda > Arachnida > Ixodida > Ixodidae > Rhipicephalus > Rhipicephalus microplus. Next base: position 26,281,797 of record NC_134709.1, on the reverse strand, counting down.
TATTTCACCAATAACCAAAACGTTTTTTTTTTTCACTTGGAAGGGAGGAATGAAAATAGGAGGAAAAAACGGCAGGGAGGTTAACCAGCCTATATGAAGCCGGTTTTCTACCCTGCGCATGGGAGGGGGATGGGAGAGATGAAAGATGGAGAGCAGAGAGGGAAGAGAGATAAACACAGCACATTCGGCAACACACGCGCGCACACTCAGTCATAGTCCAGTCTTGTCTTTCGCGGTGTGTGACATTGCTGTTACAGCCACTTGTTCAAGTCCGTGTCGCGTAGAAATTTCAACAGAGCTTTTGTCGCCTTCTGTTGCAATGCCTTCTCTCGGGCACTTGACAGAATAGTGTCCACAGGCATTTGGCTGTTGTCGATGCGCGCAAGAACGAACGCCAGTGACTGTCTCTGGATGTCATACAGCGGACAGTCACACAGGATGTGGTATAGCGTCTCTCCGCAATGACAGGCATCGCATAGAGCGTTGTCAGCCATTCCTATTACAAAGTAATACGATCTTGTAAATGCCATTTCTAGCCATAAGCGATGAAGAAGGGTAGCTTCTCTTCGGTCGAGCCCATTGGACATGCGGAGAGTTTTTTTTTTTTTACAAAGTGCATACAGAAGCGATTCCTGTAAAAACCTCGTCAAACACCAAAAGCACACTTGTATCCTAAATTAACTGCCGCCTCTGTGAAGTTCCAGAAACAATCCAGCATTGCTTTATTAGTTGTAAGGACGTCATGCTTTTCTGAAACGTCCTGCAGAAGACTTAAAAAAAAACGCCTGTATTTAAATTCTCATAGCATCTGTTATCTTGTACCGGCCAAATGCAATGCCATGCAAGTTGACATGCTGTTGTTGATGGGCATGCGTAGTTTATGAAAAAACTCGCATGTTGGATAGTCATGTGGAACCAGGGACGTCTTCACGATGCCACTTTGTGCAAATGGCTGTGCGACTGAGGGACTTTTATGACCAACTTCAATTTCAGCCGGTCTGGTATGCTGAGTTCATGAAGTGTGCTACTCAAATTCCTCTTCAGAGGTTGTGCATGTTGTATGAAATTTACTTTTTAACGTTCATTGTGTATTTGTCGACTTGACCCTATGTATGTTGTACGCTGTGTATACATGGAAGCCGCTTTTGCATTAAATACCATGTAAGAAAAAAAAAACTGGCACGGCTCAGTGGCAGAATACTGGGCTGGCACCCAGCGGCCCCGGGCTTGAGCCCCACTGTATTATAAGCGCTAAGTTTTTTTTCTAATTTTGTGCGATGTGGTTACGGACACCGGTGGCGGCAGACTACTACGGTGGCGCATGACCCGAATCATGATCTCATAACAGCTTTCGCTGTAATAGATAGATAGATAGATAGATAGATAGATAGATAGATAGATAGATAGATAGATAGATAGATAGATAGATAGATAGATAGATAGATAGATAGATAGATAGATAGATAGATAGATAGATAGATAGATAGATAGATAGATAGATAGATAGATAGATAGATAGATAGATAGATAGATAGATACGCTCAAAATCACCGAGGTTTCCTAAGAAATGATTCGCGTTTAAAACAAAAGAACAAAAATGTACGGTGAGGTTAACAGCTCATTATGGTGGCACTGAGCCTACCTACATTTACGTAAAATATCATACAGAAAAACGCACAGCTTGCACAGCCCCCTTTCTTTTTGCGCCACTATCAACTCGTTTTCCGATTTTCAGTTTGAAGGGTATGTTCTTTAGGCAAACCGAGAAGCTGCTCCTGTAGCACCAGATTACTTCCCTTAGAATGTCTCGCTTCAAAGTGAAGACATAGCAAATCCATCACGTAAGTGAACATATATGGCGACGAATTCTCAAATTCAAATGAAATAACTTGATTCTGTCCTTCCTTCTTTCTTTTTTAATTCTCTTTTCTTCTCCTAACCATTTCCTTTTTTTTCCCTTCCGTTATTCTTTCCTTTCTCTCTCATCTTTCATACTTTTTTCCTTTTTCCCAACTCATTTGCGCTTCGTCATTTATAACGGTCGAACGACACGACTGGAACAAATATGTCGCCTCAAGCAAGATCTTATACGACAGAACTACGAAGACGCCGTTACGAGAACTTCTTACGTCACCATTTTCTTTCTATATACCCCCCCCCCCCCAAAAAAAATAAAACAGACTTCCGGAGAAACGCCGTCGAACAGACCTCCCACAAAATCAATCAGGCACAGGTAAAACCAAACACATACAAACGCACATACACACACAAAAAAAAACTTCAATGAAAAGACAGCAGCTTGTGCTTAAGTAGAGCGCTCATACATGGACCACTTTGCTAACGGTTCTTGGTGTCGTTACCGCAGATGGAATACGAAAACCGATTGCCTGAGGGCAAAGTAAAAACAAAATGGTGGACCCCAAGACTTAGCGAATATAATAGGTTCTCGTACAGAGGAAGTAGATTAACAACGAATACCACAAGATAAGAGAGAGAGAGAGAGACAGAATGCAGACGACGTTTCTGGGTTCATCTGCGCATGCGCGAGACGGAGACGTGCGTGCGCTAAACTGCACGCATGCGTAGACAGTAAAAAGAGAAGTGTAGACCAAATGGGACTATTGGGGTTTCGTTTCAAAAAGTTAGAGATTGGGAGAGAATCAGAACGGTATAGATGAGATGAGAGAGGGATTTGTTCAGTGGGGAATGAAAAGCACCAGACGTGTATTCAGGAGGAACATGGAGGTTCGTTTTATACAAAAACGGGCAAAACTAGACGCAAAGGTGGAATAAAAAGCGCACTTTTATATTTGACGACGAGATAGCGATCAACTGGAGCAGACGCGTGTGTGGCTGGCTCAGCAGGCCGATCGCCAAGCGTACATAGGCGCTGTGGAACCTGGGTAATAAAAGACAGACGACCTCTTGCTTGCGTTGCGCGCTAAGAGGAAACGATTTGACAGACGACACCGAAACTGCGGCAGCCTGCCAATCAGGTCGCGCACGATTGGCTCCGTCACGAAATCGTTGTCGTCTGCCCGAGCTGTGTGTCGTCTGCTATGGGATGCGCGTGAGCCCACCCCTGGTCTCAGAAAGAAAGAAAGAGAGAAAAAAAGAAAGAAAGAAAGAAAGAAAGAAAGAAAGAAAGAAAGAAAGAAAGAAAGAAAGAAAGAAAGAAAGCTCGGGTACAAACGGGCAGGAAAAAAAAAGAACACCAAAGACAAAAGAAGGGCGCCTAATTTGTCCCGGCCAAGGACGAGGCAATCTGTCGGAGGGGAGAAGAGTGAAGGAAGCTTTACTGTGCCGGATTCGCGGCGTGGCCCGCTGAACTCGACAGCGTGTATAATAAATCGGTGCGCAACGGCGGCTTCATCTGATCACGTGAGGAGGCATCGGAGAAAAAGAACGTCGTCAGAAAAAAAAATTTGGTCGGTAGTAGACGACACCGGTTGGCAGTGGCAGACGATAAAAAAAGAAATGGCGCACGTCCGTGGCAGTTAGTTTCGTACGAGCGCTGCCCCTTTCAGCTTCGACATGGTGCTAAGAGGCCAGGGCTATTAAGGTTCACGCGCTAAAAGTGCCAAGTCGAGCTGATAGGGTCATAAGTCTCGATCTAGCGAAGGATCTATAGGCACACGTGGTGTCGGGTGATAAATAATAATTGTGCTTTTGTCCGAGACAAATGGCGTCGTGATGTTTCTGTCTATTAAGCCTGACATCGCTTAGGCTGGCCGTAGACCGAGATAATTCGGCAGATGAGAGAGAGAAAGAGACACGGCTTCAACGAAAAAAAAATAGAAAAAAGACCGCGGTGAGAAGTAACAGAACGAACTTCAGTTTTAAGCGTGTTCAAAACTTCTGTAGTGGTTGCGATAAGAGATTGGATAACGGGTCGAAAGGCCGTCCGAGTTTCACCCTTCGTAATTTCGTACTCTCTATATATGGCGTAGTTTCCGCTTAAAGCGATATGCGGGAGCAAGGTTGCCATTGGGTGGACTTGAAAAGGTGCCAAAGCCGAAAAAGAAAAAAAAAGTCATGTTATTTAATATTATTGCCATATTTGTCTATAAATAGAGTGGTATTATGACAGAGTCACTACTAATGACGAATAAATAAAACCATTTTCAACAAATGATACCTGAAGTTTAAAAGTAGCAATAGCCATGGCACCAACTGGAAATTTTCATAGCCAAACGGGCTGAAGAGTAGCCAATTTGGCGCCAACGGCCACCCTGCAGTGTGCTGGAGGCAAGCTCGTAGTCGCGAATCTTTTTCGCGAAGGGTGGGGGGGGGGGGGGCTGTGGCTTGCAAAAAAAATTCAATTTCTAATTTATTTCCGGTGAAACATCCCCTTACATCAGAAATACGGAAGGAGAAAGAGGGGGGGGGGGGGCTGGAGCACAACTTTGGCTAAGGTGGCCAGGTTGGAGGTCAAGGTAGCCGACTGCCTATACACCGACTTCTATTTGAAGTGACCCACTATAATAGTCTTTCTAAGAACCAAGTTTGGTTAATTCTGGGGCTTCAGCGTCCCGAAACCAAGACGTAATCATGAGGCGCGACATAGTGGGGGGTGATTCTAGATTAGGTTTCGATAACACGGGCTTCTCTAGGGTGCTCCAATTCTCGGCATACAGCCATGTTTTTTTGTTTTTTTTTTCAATAAGCCCGATCGGATGTGGCCTCCGTAACTAAGAATCGAACCCACGTCCTTGTGCTCAGCAGCGCTGCCATCACTTGTGTTATCAGAAGACTTGTTCCACCAAGAAAGTCGCTGCAGCACAAGGTGGAAGTAATGATTGCGATAGCACATCGAGCTCTTATACGAAGTGAGGCTAGGATATTCAGGAACCATACGAAATTTAGGGAACATGGTCCATTGGGCTTGAATTCACAGTAATGCAGCAACCACAATATCTAAACAGGCGTCGTTGTGAATAGTTGACTATACGTGACGCCCGACAGGAAGTGAACACCAAGCTCAGCATGACATGAGGCGCGGCCGCCCATCTTACTAAACTACATGGGCTGCAAAGTCTGCTTTGCTCGTGGATGAGGGAGGAGGGCACCTTCTTATTCGTTTAAGAAGGGGGGTGCCAATTTTGCCCCAAACAAACATTTCGCGTGATTTTCAATGTGCGTAGTTATGGCCGCATATGCCTTCCAAAAGGCAGTGGCAGCCTATGACCTTTGCTATCGCATTCAAACAAGCGTTCAATTCTCACATTCACTCCGTAAATCCAGGGATGAATATAGCAGGCCGTTATGAGTGGCACGTCATGAGTTCATTTTAATTACTGTGCGTCTATTGCGAAGCTTGTTTTCGTTCGGTTTGTCTAGTGGTGGTATGTCAGCGAGGGGGGAGTGAGGGAGAAGAGTTGTTGTGTATTTAATAAAAAACTCTGCGCACGTGTATGCATGTGTACACAGGGTGCAGCCGATGCCACCGAGTTCGAAAGATGGGCAAAACACCAGTCGAGGGTGTCCACACAGTGTAGTACATGGCGCAAAACCTAACACAGAGTATACCACCTTTCAAATGCACACCGTCTCTCAATAGGCCGTAAAAGCCTCCATGGCTAGTTACACAAACATTCTGCTTCGGTGAAATTTTCTTGCTGACAAAACAAGGTGGGGGTGGGCTTCGATTGATCTGAGAAGTACTTTGTGTCTCCCTCATACTTTCACTTCGCCGGACCTGTCTCTTCATATCTAAGGCCACGCAGTGTTTTCGTCGACAACAGCGTAATTGCACCAGAAGACTCCTGGTGTTCTGTTTAAAAAAAAAAACTTGTGTACAAATAGCACAGCTAATGCCATTGGCTAACCCCTTTCTCCAACTCGCCAGATTTGCAAAGCCCCAGTCAAGGGTGTCCACACGCTGCATTAAATGGCGAAAAAAGTCAAGTGCGAGAGTTGCCACATTTAAAATGCGCAGTGCGCAGCTGCCTCTAACGAGGTCGTAAAGTCCACGAGGGTCGTTTACGTAGATCGTCTGCTTCAGTGAGGTTTGCCTTCGGTTTCGTCATGCATCAGCAGCACTTAACTAACTATTTTACTAGTCATCTGGTTCTTATCACTTTCTTACTCCGACGAGACAAGTTGGCGACAGAAGAAAAAAAGTTTTCCTCGTCTGGTTTTTTTTTACAACTGTTTGCTCACGGTTTTTAGGAACAGCACTGGATATGTCCCTCGCATGTAGAAAGTTTCATCGTCTGCTATGGCCAATGACAACTTTCTCTTACATGTTGAAGTTTGCATTTGTTGTACATTTTCGAGCAAACCTTGTTACGGCTCACAGATTTTGGTGGCCGTTTAGTACGCGTAGAACTACACCCGCAACTAAACAAAGCTCAACAAATCACTTGGCGGCGGCTTCAAACGAACTCATTCCCTTTTCCGTACATATACAGACACATATACCAAGCCTCATTCACATCTACGTGCACCCTTTGCAAGACACAGGCCGCAACCTTGGACCACATCATCTGGGGACGCAGCAAGGACCTTCCCCCAACCAAACCTCTTAGGACAGTCACCTTCAAGTGAGGCCTGGGAGAGGATACTCACGACTACAAGCCCGGACACCCAGCTCCAGGCCATCAAACGCGCAGACGAGGTGGCGACCAGGGATGGCCGGACAGCTCTCGCCACTTAGGAAACCGTCAGCTGCCTTAATAAAGTTGTTTACTACCGCTACCCTTGAGAGTCCACAGAAATGCGCTCCTCGGAGGCGTGTGTACGTCACAGGCGCATTCGTGGGCGCCAAATTCACATAATTTAAGCTCTTAATCAAGGGCCTACCAGCGATCAGCCGTTTCTGGTACGGTCATCTGAAATTTTTATCGACGTGACATGCCATTCCACGTTACCATGTTTCGTTGTTGCCTCGATACGAACGCATTTTCACCGCTGTTGCCTGAAGCAACCGCGATGTTGCGCTGCTGTACACCTACTATACTGTACTGTTTAAGTGCTCTACACAGTACAGAACCTACTCATTGGGAGAGGAGTCGCATTAGGGGAGAAGGATAAGCGAGCGTCAATAAGCGGCCACGAAGCGAAGTATATACGGTTGATAACGGCGAGGGAAACAGTGTTGTCACTGTGGGCGTTTTCGACGGGAATGGTAGATGTGAACACTAGTTTGGCGCGTTGGTTTCGACTTCACCTGCTAATTAGGCCATATTTCATCGCTCCGCGGCGATTACCCGTCACCTTGAAAAATGACTGGTGACAGATTGGGCTCGATCGGGCTCGCAGATTTGGCTCGATCGGCTAGTTGTACTAATTAAAAAGTTAACTGATTTAATTTCTATACTTACTCCCGTAATTATAGTTCGTGCACATCTGAAGATGCCTTCTTTCAGAGTTGAGAGAACGCCGCAGGTAGCGCACAGATGCCTTCTTTCTGTAATTTTAAAACAATATTGGACACATTTCTTGAAACACACTGTATAGCAACATGCCGTGAAGCATGTTGATCCACCGCGTGGTTTTACATAATGACAATGTACTGGCAAGTTAATATTTTTGCCAATATTGCTTCTGCAGGTTGCAGATATCGCTGCAATATTGCTGTGCTGATTGCAATATTGCTGCTCTCAGATTTGGGTGCACGTTAAAGAACCCCAGGTGGTCAAATTTCCGTAGCCCTACACTACGGCGTCTCTCATAATCATATGGTGGTTTTGGGACGTTAACCCTCACATATCAATCAGTGCAATATTGCTGCTGGTTCTCGACGGAGAGAAGGCTTATGTACGGACGAAATTCCCAGACTCAGCATGCAAACGAACAGGCTGTACAGCGACTCTGTCAAGTGTAAAATAACTCGTGCTCGCCTGGTCACGATCGCTGATATTATGCACATAATTTCATAGAAATTTTTACTTTTTGATAAGCAGTAGTCTGGTTAGAGTAAGAAAAAAATTCTGCTCTGTTAACGTGAAACCTGGGGAAGCGCGAGTCACCGCTGTTTCCCCAGGGACACGTCAGCACCAGGGAGAGGACAGCGCCCTCTCTCAGAGCTACAGGCAGCGTCCAGTGTCCATTGCGGACAGTGTCCATCGCAGACACAGAGCTTTTCCGGAGACAACACGCCGTCTAACGTGCTACCAAGGAGGTTTAAAAAAAATGCTGGAGTGGAAATTATTGGCCACGAGTGAAAACGTGCCAACCGTATGATGGTGGCTGCGGCAGCCATCTTACTAGGGGCATGATAAGCTTTTGGCGTTTGGTGATTGAGAAGGAGCGTTTTCCTCGCACGCCCAATGAGTTTAACGTGGCAACCTTTTCGGGTCACATAGGGCTCAAAGTGCATCCTTGTGTTACTTGTTTTCTTTAGTAAGGCTGGAATTAAAGGCAAATTTTATTGGAGAATAATTCACCGATACTAGTCACTGCGGATTTTTTCTTCGGAACGTTGGAGCTCTCATCTTATCACCCGATCACATTGGCCAGTTGTGTAGGCAAAGCAATGGATAGGATGATCTTGAGACGCCTGGAGTGGTACTTGGATTGCAACAACATCTACCCAGATGCCATGGCAGGATTTCGGCGTGGTCGATCATCGATTGACAACGTAGTCGACCTGGTCACTTACGTCCAACACGAGAAAGGCCACAAAAATTTGGGTGCACGTTAAAGAACCCCAGGTGGTCGAAATTTCCGGAGCCCTCCACTACGGCGTCTCTGATAATCATATGGTGATTTTGGCACGTTAAACCCCACATATCAATCAATCGAGAAAGGCCGCAAGCGTCTTTGCGCATCTTTGTTCCTAGACGTCAAAGGGACGTATGACAACGTTACGCATGAAGCAGTTCTCACCGCTCTCTAAGATGTGGGAGTAGGTATTTTTTAATTGTGGCTGGCTTGCTGCTTTCTCTGCTGCTGTTGATCCACAAAAGACGGTCTAAATCTCGCTACCACATCGACGCACCGGGACGACACAACAAACTTATGTCTCCGTATACGAGTCGCAGAGGCCACTACCGCTGTGAGGTCGTACATAAATGTAGAGCTGTACAGCTCCCATGGTCCCATCCTCGAAACACCGTAAACTGCCCTAGCATGACCTTCGTGCCCTAACGTCTTATTTTTGAACAAACTTTCTTTACTAATATCGAGCCAGAAGCAAAGCAGAAGTCGAGACAGCACGTCGTACGAAGAAAGAAAGAGTCGAGAGAGAAATGCACGCCACAAGTGCACCGACACAGCATGCACCCACATATCGCGTCCGTAAGTCGTCGTGGGCGAATTTTTCTGGGCCGCGATCGTCTTTTGTCCCCCGCGCCGTATACAACGTTTTCCTCGGGGCGGTCAGGTTCAATACGCGCTCAATATTTCTCGCGGAGAGTGTGAAGATATGTTTCTTTCCGAAATGGATCTCACGCTCCGTGTATTTGTCTTCCCGGTGTAGCCAAAACTAGGCAAAAACGAAAAGTGGCGTCGTCTGCATGTAACGCCCAGATATGCTATCGAATACGCCCAATGCGTCGTCTGCTATACGTCGTCGCTGAGTAACACCCAGATAAGCGACCGTATATATGTTCTACCTTTCATATAGCCCCGAAGCACGTATGGGTTTCGCCTCGTAACCTCTGCAGTACGCGCCAGTGCCGCCAGGGATTGCGGTCTTTGACCGTTCGTCAGCTACCGTAACCACCAAGATAAATGGGTAAACCGTGCTGTGCGTATATAGGAACTGCGGTGACCCACGCAAAATGTTGCACACTTGCTAGTCTCTTTTTTTTTTTTTGCACGAACCATTTGTCTGGCGTAGTAGGCGTGGCGTCGCGAAAGCTCACGTTCACCTAAGCTCTGTTCATATCATTAAGAATCTGGTGTTGTTAAATAAGCAAGAGAATGTTAAGTTGGCTGAGGAGAGAGGGGGGGGGGGGGGGGTCAGACGTTTTCAGGCCACGCTCCTGCAACACAGTGATATCTGTGTTTTGGAGGACCAAATAAAAGTTTATCCAATCCTATGTGAACGGACGGGATAGTGGCCTGAGAACTTTTGATCCCCATGTCACTTTCAGGCTGTCTCAAATCTTTTTCTTCTTCGTTGTTAAATGTCAATAAAGATATGTTTGTGCCAACGCGTGGTGCCACCTACTCCACTCCTCTTTCATGATGATAGCCGTCGTAAAGTAGTGGAAAAGGCACAAAACTGTACAAATGGGCACATAGACGAACCCTAAGGATGTTTTTAAAAATGCTGGTGTGGAAATTCTTTCCCGCGTGTGAATCTGTGCCAGCCGCAAGATGGCGGCTGCGGCAGCCATCTTGCTAGGGGCATGATGAGCTGTTGGCGTTTGGCGATCGAGAAGGAGCGTTTTCTTCGCACGCGAGTTTAACGTGGCCATATTTTCAGGTCATTTAGTGCTCAAAGCGTTCTCTGGGGTCGCTCAGTGGTTAAATCCTCTCTTTAACGATAGTGCTCAAAGCACGTCTTCGTGTTACTAGTTTTCTTTAGTAAGCATCGAATTTAAGGCAAATTTCATGGGAGATTAGATCACAGATACACGTGTCTACATGTGCATTTTTCTTGGTTCTCTACCGAAACGTTTTTTATGCTACTTCAATAGTTTCTGGTGTCAGCGTCAGATTCTTACGTAAATATGCAGGCGGTATATGAAAAATATGCGGAAAACACATGGATATCGTATAGAAACATGGAAATATTGGTACGGCATACGGAACGTTGTCAGTAGGCCTGTAATCGCTGTTAATTACGTCATATTAAGTTTTGTACGCCTATACCAACCTGGTTTTGTGCATTTCCAGCCACTTGTTAGGCCTGTATAGAGATTGAATGTGAGCTTGACCGTGCCACAGGAGATCTATATAGATGGGTGATGACTGGGACCACTGAATTGCTTCGTGCTTTAAAAAAACAAAAAGAACAAGTTTGAGGAAAGTAGGCACGTAAAATCTCTATTTCTATTTTATTTATTTCATTTTCACCTAGACAGATACAATGTCAAAAAATCAGAAGACGACAAAAAAGCTGCAGTTGTTGCATCTCTCTACCGGAGAGATCTACCGGAGAGATCTACTGCAAATCTGTACCGGAAGCTGCAAAGGAAGGCTATTTTTCGCGCGGTTCTTTTCTGTATGAAATATCATGCCGTGGGAGGCTTCTTCTTCTCTCTCTTTTTTCCTTTTGGTTGAGAGGTGGGTGAAATGTCTAAAAAACGCCTATTTTTTATCTTTTTCCCAGCTCCAGATTTAAAAAAAGTGACAAAAGACATCGCTAGGCGCCTGTAGCAAGCGTGCGGAGAACGAAAAAAAAAAAATAGCCTTCTAAACGGATCACAGCGGACGGCCAGTATAGAAGGCGTCCGCGGAATACAACAGAAACGAGAACAGATCTGATAACACCGCCTCCGCAACCGCGGCCACCAAGAAATACGCTCGACGAACGTCGCAGAACAAACCATTATACAGTTCAGCGAGCTTTTTCGGAACCCACACCACTTCCCGATTTAGAAAAGGCGACAGCTCGTGTTTCACACAAGGCACACTCGTTCGTTCTTTGTATCAGTATTACTTTAGTTTGTTTGCACCTTTGTTGATTCAGCCGTCGATTTTACTTTTCACTTCCTGACGTCTATCGTCTTTAAAGATACCTTTCAGAGCTTCTTTCGAAAGCCACTGCTGTCAGCGAGCGGTAATATTTACCGTATAAACGTGGTGAGCGATTGGTTCGTAAACCACTCCGAACAGTATCTCCCTCTCTCTCTCTCATGACTATAGTTTCTCTATAGACTGGCGTGTGTGTGTGTGTGTGTGCGTGTGTCTGTCTGTCTGTCTGTCTGTCTGTCTTTCTGTCTGTGTCTGTGTGCGTGTGTGCATGTGTGTGTGTGCGTGTGTTTGTGTGTGCGTGCGTGTGTGTGCGTGCGCGTGCGTGTGTGTGTGCGTGCGTGTGTGTGTGTGTGTGTGTGCGTGTGTGTGTGTGAGTGCGTGCGTGCGTACGCTGTAGCGTGTGAAGTGCGTGTCTCCCGTTTCTGTAAAAAACACCCCTCTTACACCCTGCAAAACCAAAACGGGGGGAGAGGGTTTAAACACCAGCCCCCCCCCCCCCTTGGCTAGGCAACTGGACTCCATTTATATTCGAAACGACGAGGTCCTATCAAACGTCCGAATCAGTCTCAATTGGTGTAAAGATTACAAACAAGACGAATAAAATTGCAAATTAGTATTGCGAATTCCCACAAGGTTTATGAAAGGTTATGGAAGGTTATGAAAGGAAGGGTTATGAAAGGGATGATCGATAACCACCCGTGCTACTGCGATAACCATATATATGTGGCAGAAAGCCGCAAGAAAATCCATACGGATTTCTCAAAAAAAAAACGATGGGTTCTGTATGAAGAAAAATTCGTCCTTGTCACGGGTTCAAACCCGTGGGAGGTTGCCAATTATCCCCAAGAACGAATAAGCCCGTACCACACGTGCCTTTCGCATGGCACAGCCGGACCACTCGCGTTGCCAGTTTTTTCCTTAGTAAGTTTTCGGAGGAAACTCTGTGGTGGGCCAACCAACCAACTGCAGACATGCCCCAGAACAAGAACAACAAAACGAGATAAACAAAGCCCGTCCCGACGCCGGCGGCAAAAACGGCCAACGTGCGCGGTTGCGCTTCGAATTATGTACGCGTCCGTGCAATCAGGGAAGGAAACTGCAGCGCCCTCTGGAGGGCTCTCGGGTCTATCTCTCTCCAGAGGGCGCGGGAATCGCTGTGTGTGCGTGTGTGTGTGCGCGCGCGTGTGTATGTTTATGCGGGTGCGTTCGTGCAGTGCGTGTTTGCCGTGTGCGTGCACACTCGCATGTGCAGTGTCGTTCCTCTTCCCCGAGGCAATCGTTCATTTTTTTGTTCATTTTCTCGGCGCTCGGTATTTAACTCGTACGTGTGTCTTTAGAGCGCTGTTTCGCGGCACGGTAGTCTCACGGGCGACGCGTCGTCCACTTGCGCGGTCAATTGTGTAGGGTCATAAGAATGCACGTGCGTCTGTGCGTCTGTGTGTGCGCGTGCGTACATGTCTGTGCGTGTGCGTGCTTGTGTGTGTACGTGTGTGCATAAACGGCGACCAGGCGATGCCCGTGGCATCGCACGGATGAGAATGCGGAGGGTGGAACGTTAACTTCAGACGCCTAATCTGTGTAACCACAGCGCGACGGCACCAGTGCTTTTTTGTTTTGTTTTGTTTTCCATTCCTTTTGATACGGAAAATTCGCACACTTTCATGCCCTTTTCGTGGCCCTTGTACGTCTTGCGTGTGTTTGTACCACGAAGCGTGTGATGCTACAAAGAGTAATATATGTAAGAAAAAAACGATAATACGAAATTTCCATCGCTCACGTTAGCCGGGGTTTCGTTGGGTTTGTGTGAAAGCCATTAAATACAGAACGGCGACAGGACATTCCTTACTGGCACTCGGTGTGGATTGCTACGATGAATTAGGGTGCTCGCGAGGTGCACAACTACACACCGATAAGCGAGTCGCGATAGGCCAGGCAAGCCTGACGCGGTCGGCTGCAACCGCAAGTACGCGTGATAGTAACATTCCTTTGGAATCGGGACGATGACTGGCGCCGCCGAGCTTTTTATCAGCCCTCGCTTGCTCTGTACGCAGTTTGAGCTAACGTGCCAGTTCTGACCTCCGTCCACCCATCTGCAGTCACAGTTTTTTACTTTTATTCTGAACTCTTTTTAATCCGTGTACTCTATTCGCCCTCACTCTTCTATCCTTCTCTTACTACCCTCTGTGAAGTACCGCCAAGGGGCAGAGGGCCCGAATAAGACGGACGACTTGGCCACAGCAACCGCTTTCGAAACACGGTAAAAACAATAGGGAGTTTTCGAACAGCGTACCGCAAAGTTAGCGTAGCTTTTACGTATGGGCGCCATCTCTCAATAGAATTTGGCCCCGCGAACGCTAACCCAATCTCACAGCGCTCTCGCTCACCACCAAAAGGTTTTGCGGGCCGCTAGCTATTTCGAATTTTCTGTGAATGAACAGCAAAGGCGAGTGGTGGTTCGCGTCATGACGCGGCCGCAGCGGCAGCCACCGCAACGCAAAGCTTCGTGGTACGCTATTCGAAGTATCCCGAATGAATACATTTTCTACCGTGGTGCCCATATTGCACGCCGTTCGGCGTGTACGACAATCTGGCGCTGTGCCCACAACAAACACAAAAAGCCAGCGTACGAGAGGGGACCGTGGGTGAGCCGAAAGATAAACTCTTGATGCGTAACGTCGCCCTGCCCTGCGTATACATTAAAGAGCAGGTGGCAAGCGCAACGAATTAGGCCGAGAGCACTACCGACAGCACCGACATCTTGCGCACGGAGGTGCTAGCTGCCGTCGCGTGTCGGCGGTAGCTTCGACACTATCTCTCGACTTTCGTTTCTGGTCCCCACCCATCTAAACGATAAGAACGTAACAAAGATAGCTATCAAGCTGATTAATCCTCATTCTGACCACGCCCACTGTAGGGCGAATGCACCTCCCGTGTTTCGCCAATTAACCCGGTTTGGTGCTTGCCGCAAACTTAATAGTCTGAATCATGCAGTGGGAATGGGCAGGGCACGTAACGAGAAGGCAAGATGAGCGTTGCTCATTAATAAGCGTAACAGACTGCATTGCGAGGGAGAGGCAAGCGTGAGGGAGGGGGGGGGGGCGAAAGTTAGACGATCTCATTACTACGAATGTCCGTATCGACAGCGCATACTTTTCGCGCGTTTTCACTATTTGGGGCCGCGTAGACGATACGGAGATCACCCATCGCCAGGCCCATACGGCGGGCCAGGTGGTAAGGCAGGTGGCTTTCGCTAGTCAGCATGACGGTCACAGTAGAGTGTTACGTCATCTCAACCACTCAAGCGTGCCCCTGCGCGCACGACCGTAGAGACGTACTAACGGCCTTAACCGCCTGCGAGACCGACTGAGTATATACGTTTTATTTCATGTTGTTCCCGATTCTCTTCACTGGCAAATTTAGAGGAAACGTAAACGCCTTTCAAACGGGTTACAGGCGGAGGGGGGGGGGGGGGGGAGACATCGTTGCACGCCTCGCGCATACTACCATACGTTCATTTCTTATTTAACCGAAATACTACCATGCCTTATGAATCGAAAAATACGACGTCTGGCATCGACAACCCGGAATGATACCGCAAATTCTGTCACGTATAGCGTCATAAGTGACGTCGGGTAATACGTCACCACATGACGTAGATTCACTACGCTTTTCAACGGGGATGTGATAGATAGGACAATGCGGTTGACGAAAATGTTTGTGTGATTCAGTGAGCGTCTCGTAAGAACACGGGCTTTCATATGTGTTCTCTTTAGCGTCGCCTTTTGAGGGACACTGAGTTACAGGCACCACGTAGCATTAAAGACGTTAATTATAATGAGCGCCATTTGCTGAAGTTGGTCGACTTTGCACTATAGCCAGGGCTACCGTCCTCGCAAGTAAGAGCACCGTACAAATCAGCATAGTGCTTCTGGTGTTAGCAATACCCATGTACCTGTTGACATCGCTGTGCACTGTAAACGACTCGATATATAAAACACGTGCGACTGTTCAACACAAGTCTGTGCGTAGTGCCACTGCGTACGACGTTTGAACATGTCTTTAGCGTAATTTCGTAACGTTTTGCGAAATAAAATAATTACAACATAGTGACGTTCCTTCCGCCTGCTTCACATAACATCGATTCCCACGGTACGCGGGATATGTCACATTTCTCGCTTATTCGGGCAGTAAACTTCCTACTGAGGATTCCTAAAGTGAGGGCGAAGCTCATAATAAATAAACATATACACCAGGAGGCTGAGTTGTCCTTTAAATGCGTGCACTCCTCCGGATCCTCGTTTGTGATGTTATTTTCATGACTTGTTATACACGCTTGAAGCATTGATTGATTGATGTGTAGGGTTTAACATCCCAAAACCACCATATATGATTGTGAGAGACGCCGTAGTGGAGGACTCCCGAAATTTCGACCACCTGGGGTTTTTTAACGTGCACCCAAATCTGAGCACACGGGCCTGCAACATTTCCGCCTTCATCGGAAATGCAGCCGCCACAGCCGCGATTCGATCCCACGACCTGCGGGTCAGCAGCCGAGTACCTTAGTCAATAGACCACCACGATGGGGTACACTTAAAACATGGAACATAGGACATATACGTCTATAGCTGGTTCAATGTGGCAAAGATCACATACATGATGTTTTGCGAGGTAATGCTATAGGTTAATGCCCTGTTCTGACCAATGAC
>NC_134709.1:26232999-26260499 GCF_043290135.1 Rhipicephalus microplus | reverse complement strand
TCCACAGTATCCGAGTTCGATTTATTTGTACACTGTCGTTCTTTATGAAAGGGAACACGCGAGCGCGTGGCCTGCGCTCGGCGGTGGCTGCCTACAGCACCATATAACGACAAGTAAAAAAAGTGCGTTCGCTTTTCACGTCATCTATGGCCAAGCAAGATAACGAGTTATGGCCGGTAGACAAGCGCCGCTAGATTACGTCCTGATCGCTAGCGAGGTGAGCGATATCGGGCGATTACTTCAGCATGCGCCGTGGTCGCGAACAACGTTTGATAGGTTGGCAGTGGACTAAGCACCGCAGGCGTGATCAGAGATAGAGAGAGAGAGAGAGAGAGAGAGCAATCTAGCAGCGCTTGCCTACCGGCCATAAATTGTTATTATTTTTTTTCAGCAAACGATCACGCTGAAAGCGAACACGTTTCTTTTTGCTGTCGTTTGATGGTGCTGTAGGCCACCGCCGCAGAGCGCAGGGCACGCGTTGACGTGTTCCTTTTCATAAATGATGACATTGTACATACAGTGCACGTGGATGTGCGGGTTTTGAATGGATGTTCTTCGGGCGCCACATCGTCCCACGTGAGCTCCACTCGTGAAGTGACAAGAAGGGTAAAGTTTGCCCCACCCGGTATCGGTGTGTGTGCAGTTTTAACTGCGCGTGGACTTTCACAATATCGGGGGTTCCATTTTATCCGAGTGCAACGTATGTGTGCCCACCTGAATTGGTTTTCGCCGGGCGCCACGTTGTCCTATACGTGAACATAACTAGCGAATGGACAAGAAAAGCCAAGTTTATATTGTCACGATGAGTCACAAGTACTGGGGGATTTAATAAAGCACCAGGTAGCTAGCACTAGGACGATGCGTCAGTCGTGGCTGGCTCTCGAGCAAAGAAGAAGAACGCGATCTTCTTTTTCCTCCAGATTTAGAGCCGCTCTTGCTGTCAACCCACTACGTGCAGGCGGCATTATCCCCCCTTCCGAAAAGAAAAAAAACAAGTACCAAAAAGAGGAAAGGGAAGTACATAGGAGCACCGCGATGCTACTACATAGGCACGTGAAAAAAAAATGGAAATTCGGATGAAGTGAAAGTAAAAATTGAAGAGCGTGCCAACATAGGAAACGTCAATGAACGAGAAAGTAAGTTCACAAAATAACCAAAAAACACAAAGAACGCTGTACGGTAAAGGAAAAGTTACGAACAACGCGCAATAAATGGCTTCATGCGCAACACATGAACGACGTCCGGCCTCAGCCGTGTCCTGCTCCGTGCATGGGGTGTTGAGTCCGGAACCACTTCGTAGTTCACGTCACTGACGCGGCGTAACACTTTATATGGGCCAAAGTACCAGCTCAGCAACTTTTCACTAAGGCCACGGCGGCGGACGGGCGTCCACACCCAAACTTGATCTCCGGGGTTGTAAAACACTTCTCTGTGGCGGGTATTATAGCGTCGTGCGTCTGCCTGCTGTTGCTGGCCGATGTGCAGTCGCGCGAGCTGCCGGGCTTCCTCGGCACGCTCTGCGAATTCTTCGGCGTCTGTTGCCAACTCGTCTTCGTCCTGACACGGTAGCATTGAGTCTAGCATGGTCTGCACTTCGCGGCCGTAGAGAAGCCGAAATGGCGTGAATCGCGTGGTCTCTTGCACGGCGGTATTATACGCGAAGGTCACGTAAGGCAAGATCCGGTCCCATGTTTTGTGCTGTACGTCGATGTACATTGAGATCATGTCTGCGAGGGTCTTGTTCAGTCGTTCAGTAAGTCCGTTGGTTTGCGGGTGGTACGCAGTTGTCCTTCGGTGTCTGGTGTTGCTCAGTTTGAAAACTTCGTCCGTAAGCTGCGCCGTGAATGCCGTCCCTCTGTCCGTTATTACACTGGAAGGAGCACCGTGTCGTAACACGATGTGGCGCATGAAAAATTGTGCTACCTCAGAAGCCGTGGCTCGTGGGATCGCCTGGGTTTCAGCGTAGCGTGTCAAATAGTCGGTCGCGACGATCACCCATTTGTTGCTGTCCGCAGACATAGGAAATGGCCCGAGAATGTCCATGCCGACTTGGTCGAACGGCGTGCAGGGTGCTTCAATGGGCTGAAGCAAACCAGCTGGCTTAACAGATGGTTGCTTTCGGCGCTGACATTCCCGACAGCTCTTTACGTACTTTTTTACGCTTGCTGAAAGTCCTGGCCAATAGTACCTCTCGCTCACTCTGGCAAGTGTCCTTGAGTAGCCCAGATGACCGGATGTGGGTTCGTCATGGCAAGCGAAGAGGACGTCGTCTCGCATGTCTCGAGGAACCACCAGGAGGTAAGCACGATTGTTCGAACGAGCGTTCTTCTTGTACAGCACACCGTCTCGTAGGCAGAACGACGTCAACGAGCGGGATAAGTGACGTGGTATAATTGCGCCCTGGCCCTCTAAATGATCAATGATTGGACGAATCTCTGCATCATCTCGCTGTCGTTTGCTCAAGTCTGATGCACTAACAGCGCCCAGAAAGCCTTCGTCTTCCTCTGCTTCCTGACTGACGACATGAAGGGGTGCGCGTGACAGTGTGTCAGCGTCCTCATGCTTACGGCCGGACTTATGGACGATGGTGACATCAAATTCCTGCAGCCGCAAACTCCACCGTGCTAGCCGACCTGAAGGGTCACGCAGGCTTGCCAACCAACAGAGCGCGTGATGGTCCGTCACTATCTTGAAGGGACGACCATAAAGGTACGGGCGGAACTTGGTGATTGCCCACACGACTGCGAGGCACTCTTTCTCCGTAGTGGAATAATTCGCCTCGGCACGGGATAGAGAGCGGCTGGCGTAGGCTATCACTCTTTCGATGTCCTCTTGACGCTGAACGAGCACTGCACCGAGCCCAATGTTACTAGCGTCGGTATGGACCTCCGTGTCAGCATCATCGTCGAAATGAGTGAGAACGGGCGCTGATTGCATGCGCTGTCGCAGCTCATCAAAAGCTGCTTGTTGCTCGTTTTCCCAGACAAACGGCGTGTCGTCCCTTGTGAGACGAATCAGAGGTTCTGCTATCTGTGAAAATCCATGAATGAATCGGCGATAGTAGGCGCACAAACCAAGGAAGCGCCGGACGGCTTTCTTATCGACAGGAGCTGGTAATTCGGCAACAGCGGCAAGCTTGTCCGGATCGGGGCGGATTCCTTCGGCGCTAACTACATGTCCAAGAAATTTTAGTTCTTTATAGCCGAAGTGGCATTTCTGTGGCTTTAGTGTGAGGTCCGCCGATCGGATAGCCTCCAGCACGCTGCGCAGGCGGTGAAGGTGCTGCTCAAACGTGGTAGAGAAGACCACCACATCATCAAGGTAGACAAGACAAGTCTGCCACTTGAGCCCTGTGAGGACAGTGTCCATCATTCGCTGGAAAGTTGCCGGTGCTGAACACAAGCCAAAAGGGAGCACTCGAAATTGGTATAGGCCGTCTGGAGTCACAAAGGCTGTTTTCTCACGGTCTCGCTGATCTACTTCGATTTGCCAATACCCGCTTTTGAGATCGAGAGAAGTGAAATAATGGGCACGACGAAGTCTATCCAGCGAATCGTCGATACGTGGCAGCGGATACACATCCTTTTTCGTCACGTTGTTAAGCTTTCGGTAGTCGACGCAGAAGCGTAGCGACCCGTCCTTCTTTTTGACAAGTACGACTGGAGATGACCACGGGCTGTTCGATGGTTCAATAACGCCATCGTCAAGCATCTCGGTGACTTGCGTACGTATTGCTTCACGTTCTTTGGCCGACACGCGGTAGGGGTTCTGGTGTATCGGACGTGCGTCTTCGTACGTGATGATCCTGTGTTGAGTGATGGACGTCTGGCGGATCTTTGAGCAAGTTGCGAAGCAAGACCTGAACTCGAGCAAAAGCGCTCGTAGTGCAGTCTGGTTAACGGTGGGCAGATCAGGATTGATGTCAATATTACTCATTGACGTGTCGGCGGTATCCACTATTTCGGACGTGAAACAGTTGGTGACGTTTGCTACTTCGTGGGCAAACGCTATCGAAGTGCCACGGAAAAGATGTCGATGCTCGTTGCTAAAGTTGGTTACGAGCAATTCAGATCGACCATCACGAAGGTGTACTACACTTCTAGCTACACAAATGCCTTGCTGCAGGAGGTGTTCTAAATTTGTCTCAGCCACCACATCGCCATCGCCCAAACCACAGCATGTTACGTCGACTAGAACACTTGTTCGTGGAGGAAGCGTCACACTCTGTTCAGAAATATGGAGTACGTCGACACGCCTTCCACCATCTTGCACGTTGATTGCTCGCTGGGCTGAGAACGTGACGCGGCGCTCTTGCAGATCAATGATAGCTCCATTTTCTTGTAGAAAGTCAATTCCCAGAATGACGTCACGGGAACATTCGCGTAGAACAAGGCAGCTTGCTACGAATGTGTACCCTTGAATCTGTACTCTAGTTGTGCAGGCACCCAGTGGAGTAACGACGTCGCCACCAGCTGTCCGAATCTGCGAGTTATGCCACGGCGTGATGACTTTCTTCAGCTGCGTTGTCAGTTTCCCGCTCAGTATGGAATAGTCTGCGCCGGTGTCCAATAACGCATTAACTGCACAACCATCAATTGTCACTGCTATGTCGAGTGAAAGTCGGCCATCCTTTGCAGCAGTATGTGATGTCGGACCGGTTTCTGTACAGTTCTGCGTCAATGGGAGGTCTTCAGCGCTTTGACGTTCAGCGACCCCGCCCCCAGAGGTCGCTTTGTCTAGTTTTCCCGACGGGGGCTGGGAGACCGTGTGGTAGAATACCGCTGGGGCGTTGATGAAAATCGCCTCGGTGATGGCGAGCGCGACTGGCGCCCGGCAGATGGTGGTGCATGCTGCTGGGAGAGGTAGTTTTCGATGTCGCGCGGTCTCTGGCCGTAACGGGGTGGCGGTGAGTACGCAGAGAAGCCGCGAAGCCCAAGACGGCGATATGGGCACTGGCGGTACAAGTGATCAGCTTCTCCACAGTGAAAGCACAGAGGCCGGCGATCAGGTGTGCGCCAAACATCAGACTTTCGAGGAGACGTGCGCCGATCGTCGATGTACTGAATTGGTTGCACTGAACGATGGGCGACAGAAGCACCAGGGACAAAGGCCAACGGTGGTGGCGTGTACGTGCCTTCGTAGTACGGCATGTGCTGCGCTGACTGTAGTGAAACAGCAGGAACAGGATGGACGAATAATGGCGGCGATGCAGCAGGGCGTTTCAAAGCTTCTGCGGAGGTTGTCTCACGGCGGTATTCAGCAGGAGCTGGCACAGCTGTATCATGAGGCAAGGTGTCCCGGAGGGCCTGGTGCAGCTCATCCTTGATCACAGTTGTAATAGAGTTTACTGTAGGATGAGGTGTTACACCAGCCTTTTGTAACTCTTCACGTATTATACCACGGATGAGTTCACGTAGATAGTCGTTGTTGGTTCTAGTGGCGGTGAAAATGTCGGCAGTAGACATGCCATTGACTTGCCTGTTGTATTGGTTGGATCGCTGCTGCAGCATTTTTTCCATTGTCACGGCCTCGGACAAGAACTCCGCGACCGTCTTCGGAGGGCTGCGCACGAGGCCGGCAAAAAGCTGGTCCTTGACACCGCGCATCAAGTGACGCAACTTCTTGTCCTCCGTCATTCTTGAATCGGCCCGTCGGAAGAGGCGCGTCATGTCTTCGACGAACGTGGTCACAGTTTCGTTTGGCAGCTGGACGCGGGCCAGAATAGCTCGTTCAGCTCGTTCTTGGCGATCAGCACTGGCATACGTCTGCAGAAGTCTACGAGAGAATTCGGGCCACGTCGTCAGCTGTTCCTCTCGGTTTTGATACCACGTGCGTGCCCCGTCTTCGAGATAGAAGTAGACACGACCCAGTTTCGCCGCGTCGTCCCACTGATTCAAGGCGGCTACGCGCTCGAAATCCGCCAACCAGTCCTCAACGTCTTCGTGCTCCGAGCCATGGAACGTCGCCGGTGCGCGTGGGCTTTCCAACGTGTAGCGGTTCGACGTCGTGCTTCCCGTGCCGGTCGCTGAGGTTTGCACCGAAGCGCTGGTCATGTTTGTCGACGTGGTGGGAGCAGTATCGTCGGCTTCCGGAGGCAATCCCCTGATTCGGCGGCTGGTCCGATGCACGGGAGTATTGACTGGCACTGGACTCGTATCGCGGCTTCCTGGGGGGGGGGGTCTGTAGCATCACTGAGACTACCCAGCACTTCCACCAGTTGTCACGATGAGTCACAAGTACTGGGGGATTTAATAAAACACCAGGTAGCTAGCACTAGGACGATGCGTCAGTCGTGGCTGGCTCTCGAGCAAAGAAGAAGAACGCGATCTTCTTTTTTCCTCCAGATTTAGAGCCGCTCTTGCTGTCAACCCACTACGTGCTGGCGGCAATATTATCCGGGATTATTATGCCCATGTTCAATTGTGTACGCACATAAGAGTTTACAATATCCGGGTTCATTTTATCTGAGTTCGGCATAGGTGTACTTCCGAATCGCTTCTCGCCGGGCGCCACGTTGTGCGTTATGATCTTGACTCGCGAAGGGGCACGAAAAAGACGCGGGGTTGCAAATTGTGTATGGTCGTACGAAACGACGGTCTGCCTTTTTGATGTCTTTGTGGTTTATTTCTGTCCCGCTGAGGGGCGTGCGCGACCTACACCGTGCGGCTAGCGAGGAACTCTGTTATCGCAGCAAAGAGAGGCTTCACCGTGACGTCGTGACGATGCGGGAGCGCGAATGTGGGGAGGCCAAGAAAATCGTGACGTCAAAATGCGTGCAGAAGGAAAAAAGGAACGTGCACACGTCTCCAAACACGGTGGTCGTTTGGATACGTAGGCCCATATATACGCACCCCTTGTGCAGCATTATCTCTCAGGCTCTCGATCGGCGTTAGTATATGTGCGAGTACAAATATATTCGCGTAATGTATGCATATTTGATTGTAATTTCATGTGCGCTGGTTTGCGAAAGGGACGGAGTGTGTGTATGCGTGTATTTTCTAACGCCGCGTGTTTGCATGCGAGCACTTGCATGCATTCTGCGTTTGTGCTGCGTTTGTGTACATATAGACCCCTTTCTTTGTTTGTGTGTTTGGAAAAAGTGGGTAACGATTTAGAATACTACAGGTACTCTACTATAGGAGAGCTTAAAGCTGTCCCGTTCTACGACGCTGATGATGAAAAATACCGAATTACGAAGGCAGGGGGGGGGTTAGAAAAAGTGGGTAACGATTTAGAGTACCAGGTACTCTACTATGGGAACAATGCTGAGTTACCTAAGGTAGTGTGTTTGGAAAAAGGGGTTAACGAATTAGAGTACTTAGAACTCTACTATGGGAGAGCTGAAAGCCGTCCCGTGGATGGCGGATGCCAACAAACGAACGGTTATGACATGAAATTCGAACAAAACAAAGATTCCTAAGCCTAGTACCAATTTGTCAACACAGTTCCTGGATGACATCCAGTTTCGCTTACCAGCATGCTTGCAAAAACAGCTTTAAAAATAGCCCGCTGATTATCTACACTTTCTTTCCTTTATTTGGCAAACTATATTCAAATAAATTTTTGTTTGAGCTGCATAAAAATTACGAGAGATTTCCTTTAACTTTACACACGTTTCTTCTATCTCAAAAACTAAAAAGAGACATTTCTTTCATTTAAAAAGAACTTGAAAACTTGCTTTCAGTTTCGACGTTAGGAGCTGGTAAATGAGGTGACCCGAAATTTTCTTGGGTACTATACGCTTGTGACCTTCGTGAGGTTTGATTGCATACTCTGTAGGAACCAACTGCTATACACGGTTTCAAGGCTGGAAATACCCCAAAACACTTCCGGCCACCTCATTTACCAGCTCCGAACGTCGAAACTGAAAGAACGTTTTCAAGTTCTTTAAAAGGGTAAGGAAAGTATTTTTTTAAGTGTGAATACACTTTATAAGCGACCCCAAACCATCCACCGCCGTCGGCGGCGTCCGCAGTCTTCTCTCTATCTTTAAAAGAAAGAGGACTTGGCGGGCCGCAGCGCGACGCTCTACCGAATAAACCACGGACGCGACGCTGATAGTCCCCCTCCCCCTTCGCTCGCTCCTCCGCTCTCCTCGCTCGCTGCAGCTGCGCGCGCCCCTCTCTCTCGCGCGCCCGCCTTCTCTCTCAGTCTCCCGTCGATAGCGGGTCGTGAGGGGGAGTAAAGTTAAAATCCGTTGGCATTCGCCAGTGAGTTAACATAAACTCCCCCGTGTGATCAAATTGCGATTCCCAGGAACCATTACACCATAAAGGCACCATAGTGTGATTAATAAATATAATAATGCGAATTATTAAATACCCCTCATAGCATCACCCCATGTATTCGCACTTAACCATGTTCACCCTCGGGGAAATGCTTGGGAGTGTTTTTCTTTTTGAGATAAAAGAAATGTGCGTGAAGTACAAGGGAATGTTCTGTAATTTTTATGTAGCTCAAAAGAACATTTATTTGATTATATTTTGCCAAAGAAGGAAAGGAACCTGTATACAAGATCAGAGGGATATTGTCTAAACCTCTTGTTGTCCACCATCGGTGCACGAAACCGGATGTCATCAAAAGGCTGTGTTTGTAAACATTGAAAGGCCGTCTGTACTGTGTGAATCAGTGCACGTGCACGGTATTAGATATCAGTGCGCGATATCAGTGTAGATCAGTGCACGATAGCAGAACACCAGATGGACAAAAATTTCCGCGGCCGTCAAACTACAGTGTCCCTCATAGTTATATGCTGTTTTGAGACGCAGTACCATTACCAATACTATAAACGGCTCCCTGCTCTCTTCCGCACGCACGCGCAAAAAGTGCTTGTTCGTCCTATATAGAGGAGCTCAATTTGAAGAGACCGTATATCGAATAAGGGACAGAACAGCGCGCGATTGTTCCCCAATGCTGCGGAAGTGTGATTTCCGAACTCGTCTTAATCGACCAGCGACAGAGGGCAACAAGCGCTGCGTGACGCAGGAAAGACATGCGATAGATTCAAATTGTGGTCGAACGCGTCATCTTTGCAGGAAACGGCGCAGAAGGCGGAACTGCGAGCGCAAAACGCATGTGCAAAAAGCGTTCGTCGACCGCAGATATGACCCGCTCGCTCGCCACGTGCTGCTTATCGTGGTTGTCTCTGCGAGGATGCATGATGATGATGATATGTGGGGTTTAACGTCCCAAAACCACCATATGATTGATTACGAGAGACGCCGTAGTGCAGGGCTCCGGAAATTTAGACCACCTGGGCTTCTTTAACGTGCACCCAAATCTGCGCACACAGGCCTACAGCATTTCCGCCTCCATCGGATATGCAGCCACCGCAGCCGGGATTGGAGCCCGCGACCTGTGTGTCAGCAGCTGAGCACCTTACCCACTTGACCACCACGGCGGGGCAATCTTGAGTTGAATACAAATATCAGTAACGCGTGTGGAAAATTGTGCAGTGGTAGTAAACAACTCTATTAAGTCAACTCCTAAGTGTCGAGGGCTGTCAGGCCGTGCCTGGTCACCACCTCCTCAGCGCGTTTGATGGCCCGGTGTTGGGTGTCCGGGCTTATAGTCATGAAGATTCTCTTCGAGGCCTCACTTGAAGGTGACTGTCCTAGGAGGTTTTATGAAGGAGGGTCCTTGCTGGAATGAACTGAATTAACGTTGAGTAAAATGGACGAGTTTGTATACATGTCGAAGCGCATAAACTAAGTGACGTGAGATGCGAGCTGGCTATACGATGCGTGTTTCCAGTGTGTCCCGTTTTCCTCGTGCTATATACGCTTCGACTTGAGTACAGAAGTGAGACGCGAATTTTACAAGCTCGCCTTTTCGTTATTCTTTTCCTTCTGTGTAATGGAAACAGCGGCGTCGCAAGAAGATTTACGTGAGTGCCATTTTCGATCCCGCTCTGGCATGAACATTCGGAACGGAAGCGCATCGTATCGCATCACTATCGACTCCCGGGTAAGATGCAAGCAGAAACGCTGTTAAAAACAACAACAACAAAAAGTGTCGCGCCCCTTATGCCTTTCAGGAGCAACGTTTCCATCTCGAGGGCGACGTTCCGAGAAGCGTGAAATTGCATGAGCGATATGAGAATGCTTCTTCGCACAGTCTTTTGTGGTGAGAAACAATGGCGCATTCGATAGAACATCAACAGATGGCAGGGCGATATTTTCAAGTGAATATTAGTTAGTTTTCGTGGCGAACCTTTTTCTTTCTCTACATTTTTATAACATTAACTTTAAACTGCGACATAGTTTAAATATTTATTTCAGAGTCAACAAAAACAATGTTCCCAGCTCCCCTCGCAAAAAGCTGGCTTTTGCCTGAGCGTCATATTAAGTTAGGTGCCGCTCACCTAGATGACGAAGAGGAGGACTAGGTGGTGCCTGCTCTCGCCATCTTGCTTGCTTTTGCCATTACTACTGCGGACTGTAAATCATCATCATCATCATCAGCCTGACTACGTCCACTGCAGGACAAAGGCCTCTCCCATGTTCCGCCAATTAAACCGGTCCTGTGCTTGCAGCTGCCAATTTATACCCGCAAACTTCTTAACCTCATCTGCCCACCTAACTTTCTGTCTCTCCCTAACCCGCTTGCCTTCTCTGGGAATCCAGTTAGTTGCCCTTAATGACCAGCGGTTATCCTGTCTGCGCGCTACATGCCCGGTCCATGTCTATTTATTCTTCTTGATTTCAGCTATGATATCCCTACCCCCGTTTGTTCCCTAATCCACTCTGCTCTCTTCTTGTCTCTTAAGGTTACATCTACCATTTTTTAAGGTTACACCTACCAAAAAAATGGATTGTAAATATTACGCCCTTTTCTGTCATACTTCCCGTAACAATGTGATGCCCGTGTGCTCAGATTTGGGTGCATGTTAAAGAACCCCAGGTGGTCTATATTTCCGGAGCCCTCCACTAAGGCGTCTCTCATAACCATATGGTAATTTTGCGACATTAAACCCCACACATTATGACGATGATCACATATACGAGGTTGCATTATACCTGTTGCATTTCGTCAGCGTAGTTTTCACAATTCTGTTTTTTTTGTCTGGGATGGCTATTGCATTCTTGTCCTAAATGAGTCTGAACAAAGACAATAGTTCCCAATAGGCATGTATACCCGTTGAGGACAGCATAGTATAGACCTTTTTAAAAAACGCCTCCCTGGGCGCTGCCATATTCCACTTTGGGCTGCGCAAATTGGCGTGACCCGTCAAAAATTCTCTGATAAGGCTGTGCCCTTAGCCTTTGTACTTCTGCGCACAGCCCATCATGGCGGTGTTTTTTTCCCTCCCGTGAAAAGGTCCATACTATTCCTTGCTTTAAACAGTGGTAGGCGCCGTCGACATGCTTAACCGCCGGTAGTGACGTTGTGGTGTGTAGGCTCCGCCCAGCCCGAAACTCACCACCGCCCTCTATGATCACGTGACAACTGGCCCAGCAGCTGCAAAGCTGCCTCCGAGCACAGCGCCTCTGTGAGCGTCGGCTCCTCGACGCGCTTCTGGGGCTGTATGCACCGCGACGTCGATATAAGCGTCTCAGTATGTCGACGGTACCTACCATTGTTTACAGACACTAAAGTGGTCTATATTTTGGTGTTCGAGTCGTTCGAGCAATGGAAACCATCTGGATAACGTCAGCATAGCGTGCCGAATCTCGGCGTCGACACGAGAAAGTTGGCTATTCCGTAAGACTGTTGTGATCTGAAATTCATTCGGGTTCAAACCTTTGAAAACGTCAACGTATGAGTCGCACAAAACGCGTAATGAATCATGACCGTTCCGTTAAAACCACTTGGTTAAAAGACGTGCGCTGAGTACGACGAGGCATAGGCTTTTGCCAGAAAGCTTTAGCTTATTTGCGAAATTATCGCTTATCTGAAAAGTGCTCCACGTGTGCAGTTTGTGACTGATGGAGGGGATGTTTGGTGAGACATCGATTGTCGAATAACATCACAATTGGCTCTACGTATAAGTTGCAGTGTTTCATTCACTGGATGGCTTTTCGCTCTCCCATAGTAGAGTGTCAATTACTGTAAATCGTTAACCACTTTTTCTAAACAGACACAAAAAACTCTTGCTTCTTATCGCACATAATATGTTAATCTGGTGTGCTATTCAGGATACTAATTCCGCCATATTGTCAAGTTTCGTAATGGTGGCATTTTAAGGCAATCAGAGAGGTCGTAGTGGCTCACATGGGCTAATGCGCAAGTTCTGTAGAATGTCACGCCACTTTGCGGCCGCCAGCGTAATTTTTGCAAAGAGTATCGGAGTAGCGGCGCTCATAGCATGTGCATGTACGTCTTGTATGGCGTTGGGCCTTCACTGGAACGTTTATGCTGTTACCGGGCGCACAAAGGTCATTGCAATCGTTGCGCAGTCACCGTTTGCGAAAAGGGTGACTTTTTTTTCAAAAGTGCATCAAAAATATCGGCATTGCTATAACTTAGCGAAATCTTACATCGGTAAGTATCCGCTCAAAACTGAGAATGCTATAACACCATTTGGAGTTTTGCGTGACAAACCACTTATTGATCGTGAGGCATGCCTTTAGTGGAGGGCAACGTGCAAAGACATCACACGCTATAGAACAAGTGGTGTGTTTGACATTCAGGACTTTTTTGCCTTCAATGAGGCATCGTATCTGAGTTTCTGAAGCGTCCAGGTGGCGCATAATATGCGACTGCGAAAAGGGTAGAGCCATCGCGAAGAAAAAAAAAAACACTGCAGTGCAGACAGCACATGTGCTCAGCGACTTCGATAGTCTCTGTGGGTGCTATATTTAAGCACCCTGTGCGCCCCCTATAGGCGACGAAACTTGCGAATTAGCATCGATCAAAGGTGGAATCTGGCAACATGGCGGAATTCGACTCCATAATAGCACCTCTGTTCAGACTTTTGAGTGCTTTTTGCGTTTCCTTTTCTCTTTGTTTCCTTGAGTGATTACTGATCTGCGAGAATGTTGAAGTTCTGTGTGTTACATAATGTCTACGTTCTCTTGTTTGTACGCGCCACTGAAGTGATTTTGTTACACCAGGCAGTTGTACTCACCTGAAGTGCTGTTAGTTTGCAATAAACTTCCGTGTCTTATTCGCAATGCATAGGGATTTATCCCAGGGTCTGGGCGTAATATTTCTTGACAGGACTTCATGAAATGTGAGGCCCGTGGGATGGATTTTTGCTCTCCCATAGTAGAGTACTAAGTACTCTAGATCGTCAACTTTTTTTCTAAACACAAGGCCAGCTTATGGCTCTCCCAAAGTACAGTAAGTACATGTAATGCTCCAAAGCATTGACAATTTATCCTTAACGCAAGCTGACACATAATCTAAATGTGTCCTGACCACGTCTTGAGTTGTCGTTTCAACCTTGCGTACGACCGTCGTCTTGTCAGGACAGCAATGCAGCTTGCATCATGATTGCCTCCGATGCGATCTTCTCGAAGCCGTCTATGCTGTCGATTACGTGAAAATTGCAATGTGACTTTAGGATGTCCGCTGACCGCTCAGACGTCTACATAACAGTCTGCGGTGCGTATTGGGAAACACGAATATATGCAATCATTCTTCCAAGATTAGCCGATATGAGCCAGCAGTTTGCCAGCATTAAGACACACCGGCCACATGAGGCGGTCATTTAGAAATCCGTGGTCCAGAGGAGCGGCAAGTTAGCCAAAAGAAACCAAGCATTTTTTCAGCTGCGTTTATTATAAATATGTACGAGATACGATCTCCAAACCAGTGCTGCGAGTGTGCGAGTAATTACCGTAGTTTAATTCGGCCAGAAATATCCGTCGTACCCTCTTACGGAATGTGTGTGGGAGCGTCTTAATGAATCACTGTCGTCAAAAGCCAACACAAGACAGACCGCGTTTCTTGAAGCTCGTATCAGCTCCGGAGTACTTATATAGCCTTTCGCACATGCCTCAAAGAGTCACAGCTTTGCTCTAAAGGGTCTTCGCTTTCGTCTGCCACAACAACTGTCGCGTCGTCTGCCGCCGCGGTGTGCCGTAATACGCGCATACGTCTGTTGTGTATAACGTCCGTCATGCACGCGTTCGCTGTGGGGTTCTGGAACAGACGAAAAAAGACGAGACGATGCGCGACCGAGCTCGGAAGTTCGTATACGGCCCTTTTGTTTTCGTCGCCCTGTTGTTTTTGTTTTTCTCTCGTAGCGTATGCATGAGGAGGGGTCGCGTGACATTCCGACTGCAGCGCGCGGTGCGGTCGCCTGTCACACGTTCACGGCGTGACGCCGCGACCCGCGCGCCTCCTGACGTTTCCGGCCGGCAGGTGAAGTCCTCGCTGCCAGTGGTACGGGGGAAAAGGGGGGGGGGGGGGTTCTTTTCAAAAGCACGATCCAGGAAACGCCACGCAAGGAGCGCGGCGAACAAAGATGGCTCGCCTAACCTCGCGTCATTCTCGTCTCGACTAACGCGCCGGCTGCGTCTCGGTATATGAAGTTTCACGCTTATGGCACTGCAGCGGGACGCATGCTCAAAGGTAAACCGTTTATTCACGCAATGAGGAAATGACATTCGAGCGCAAGTCGCCCCGGGTTATTACTATAACGGTCCGAGTAGGCTTGGGGAGAGTGCCGTCTGTTTGCCGTTTGCGTCCAGTGGAGAATCGTCTGCTCGCTGTTTTTTTTTTTCACCTGTCACCAAGTTGGCAGAAGAGCGTCGTTTGGGCGCTTTGTGTACGCGTCTGACTTCAACGTGCTGACGAAAGTACTGCAACGGGAATGTACCTTTGAAAGTTCCAGCAGGACCCTGCCGCAATGGAAGTGCCGGAAGAAACGTGTTTAAAAAACAAAAAAGTGGTAACACTTGTGAACGACACCGCTATGTGCATAACACATAACGAGGAGTTGTGAAAGCGAAATAACGCAGTGAGAGTACCACGATAACGCACAGCAATGAAGGCATCGCGTTAAATGCATACCTACCCGAAAACATCCGAGCCTAAAAGCACAATTGCTAAATTACTGTCATGAAAAAGCTCAAGAAACGGTAATAGTCAATGCGCACGCCTCTAAGGTATCTAAAATGTTAATGCCGCCGGAAGAAATGCAGATAAGAAGGCACTGGAATAGTATCACTGCACCATGGTCGCCATGAAAGTACCAGAGTAAAGATACGACCACTGAACATCGTACACCCATGTTCCGGACATCACTCGCTGCAAAAGGGCACATATGAACCAGACTTAGCCTTATTTCTCTTTGAAATCTTGAAGCAGGCATGCACCGAATACGGCTTAGTGATGCACGCGATAAAGTGCTATCTCACTGCTGAAGTTGTGGAATTCATAAACAAACTGCATCAAAGCATGCCATCTCTGTTGCTGACATTCAGGGGAAAACACCATCTTTTGTCTAAAATGGTGACGAAATTCATGCTACACCGGAGCTACATCAATCTACTACACTGCTGATTACACTGCAATAACGAATAGCAGCAAAATATTTGAATTTTATTGTTATGCGCATTGAAAAATATGAACAAGATGGGGTAGACAGTACAGCACTTAGAGAGGACAGGCTGTATCTGTAGACGTACTTGCCCCCCGCCCTCCCCAAGACAAAATCCTGCCGACGCCCACGATACACGCGGAACAAGTCAGCGGAGGTTAGCTGTCGGGCGTGGCACAACCTCAAGTGGCTTGCCTGTACAAACAGAAGCCCTGCTATAGAGCACAGCTTACGTCGCGGGCAAATCTTGTATTTGCAGATAACCCTTCAGAGACCTATAGAGCTCGGTCGGCCAACCGCTCCCTGTTACCATCCATCAACCTTCACACGCAGACGCGTCGAAGTACGGGAAAAACCCCCACCACTACGCCGTTTTCGTGCACTTTGAGCTGTAAACGAAAGTCGGCAAATACATGCCGGAACGGAGAGGGTTACAAGAATGTCGTTGATCCTAGCTCTCGAGTCGATGTCCGGTGATTCCAGCGGGATTTCCGGAGCTTACAGAAGAAAAAAAAAACGGGGATGAGGGGTGGGGTGGATACCAATAATTGGCCAGACAAAAGAATGACAACCTACACAACATACTATAACTTGCTACATACAGAGTTCGCAAAGATTGATGGAGTTTCGAGCAGGACACGTCCTAATGCGATCCGATCAAATTGTGTAGCCGACAGTGGGCGCTACGTGAATATTCCCTCCTTGGCAGACCGTTGGGCGTGCGACTGACTGAGACACTCTCAAATAAAAAACACACGCAACCTACAAAGACAGCCGCACAAGAAGAATCACATTGAAAAAGTATTCTATACACCGACCTGGAAATGTGAACAAAACAAATGTGCGAGGTCCGATGCTGTTCAGTTTGGCGCACCACCGTAGAAACATCCTTGGCAGAACTGCACAAGGACAGATGACAGGGACAGGAGACTTGAAGAAATAATAAACATAATAGGCTGGTATACCGGTAGGGTGAAGGCGACACGAAATGGAAGATTGATGAGGCATAGGAGACGCGCGGAAATGAAGTAGGAGCTAGTGCAGAGCTATAAGGATGCAATCCTACACACGCCCGACAACCGTGCGTCCTTGATAGACCTTGACACCTGCATATAGCTGTGATCATTGACCTTATTGTTATGTGGTACCGTGCAAACCTTCATAAGGAGAGGAAGTGAAGGATGCTTCTTCTTCGTTGTGCACTGCGTTCCATTCAAGGAGGTTTAGTTCCATTACTCATTGTATAGACAGCTACAAAGGCAGCTAAGCGGGTGGCGGAAGTCCATACAGTTACTCACAATAATACCTAGGGAGAAATCTGACGCCACCATTTATGGGAATATCCCAAGGGGTGCTGTGCCACGAGAGGTATGATGGTATATGTGCCTGAGGATTGCGTAGGCTTGCGTTGGGCGGGGCTGGCGGGGCTTCGGCTGAAAAGCGGATACAATTGCGCAAATGAAGTTTCTTTAAAGCGACAGCTTTATTAGTTAATTTTATTCACGTGTATTATATTCTAGAATAAAATCCACTCACCTGTATGGCATAACCAAAGAGCAAAAAAAAAAAAGTGACGACAAACTCAGTCGAAAAGTGAACGCTAGCATTCCCGTCTGCTTTCCAAGCTTAGTGACCGTTCGTTACTTTTTACGTTTCGCGAAATTGAGCCTCGACGCTTAAGTTTGCAAAGTTACATAAAACTTATCTCTGTGCAATGATCGGGTAGAAATTGCCTATTGCGTGCACCTTCAGTACGAAGTCAACCATTTTGACGCAAAGAATGCACTGAAGCCAGACGCATCTTCAAGGTGTCCTCTCTTTGTCGTGAACGATGCTAATCGGAATCAAGTCTGAATCTGACATATCCCGGCATTCCCATGCGCACAACAGGTGGCAGCACTTTTACCTATAGGCAAAAGTAAGAAACTCTATGCTAAATTTCCGTTCCATTTCTCAGTTAGCTTGCGAAATAAACGACTTCGAGAAGATGGCATCGTAGACAAATACTTTACGGGCTACTTTGTTGCCCGAACGAGTTGGCGGCTCAGTGAAATGCCCAGACAGCTCGGATCTCACCGGTATGGTCGTCTGCACACAAACAGACGATTTTAACGCGCTCATTGCAAGTTGCTTTGAATTTTTGTGTAGATTTGAACGAGAGATAAGTTATAGAAACAACATTTGCGCTTACTTTTCTTAGCTTTGTCTTATCGATGAGAGCTGGCGTCATGTGGAGGCGTCACTGTATTCGTACGACCATAGTTAGGTGCTGTCTTCTACGCTGTCAGCGTGGACTTTCTACGATGCTGTCCACAATCTGAATACAGCCGAAGTAGGTTTTGCGCATTTTTTTTGCCCTGAAAGTATGACGCCCACAAACAACAGCAGGTTTCTACATGGAAGTAGCCGGAACACATTGTGTTTCCAGAAGGTGCGTGTATTATGTGCAAAGAGTTGTGTGGTATTTGTTTTTACGTTTTCCGCGAGATACCGGTTGAAATGATACGTGGTGAGTCATAAACTGCGTGAAAAAGGTCTGTCAGCTGAAACGATTGCCGGCCAGTTCTGCCAAGCTAACCCCTCCTTTGGAAGCACCACCACCATCATCAGCGAAACGCGTTACAGGTTACATGCTTAAAAAAGTACAGTGCTGTAGCTGTCTCTATCAATGGAGGTCACCTCAACAGCGCTGCACAGTAATGAGGAGTGGGAGGGAAATGAATGTAGGAAAGAAGGGAAAGAGATATATAAAAAAGTTAGCCGCAGATATGCTTGTCTCACTGCAAATGTTGTCTAAACACGATAGTGCTCTGCCGGCCATACCACATGAATCCTGGTCTCATCCACGAGAGATATTGCGAAGTGTGAGATATGAACGCTATCTGGCGGTGGCGTCGGAAATCACGAGTTTGTGCAGAACCCGGGTCTACTGCAAGGTGGCAGCACCATATAGTCGGCAGATGGATTTTTTGTGCATAAAGTCGCATTTCGACCGCAGCCTAAGTAACACCGTGGTTCTTGAAATTACGTATTGACCCGAGCATACAGTGGATCTTTGCATGTTGTGCAAGGGAGTTTGCTATTTGTGCGTGGCAGAGCTTGTTTGGCGGCTAGTAGAAGAAAAAAAAGAGAATGTGACTTTTTTTTCAGAAACTCACTGCTTGGCGCATTTCATCAAAATGGTGGCCTTCAAACTTCTCCGCGCGATATATCGTGGGCAGACGCACAAGATATGTTCAGTTGCCGCAGCGGTGCCACAGGCCTGCCAATAGGGGCTGTCTGCACGGCTTGCACAAGGTCTATGGTTGTTTGGCAGCTATAGCACCGTTTAACGGGGATGCACCCACGTGAATTTTCGGTGGCACATCTCTATACAGATAACTAACAAACATGGTGAAAAAAGGGAAGAAAATTAAAGAGAAGGAAAGGTAGGGAGGGCCACCAGTCCAGGATTACCGGTTTGCTACCCTACATCTGGGAAAAGAATGAGGAATTTTAAAAGGAGGAGAGGAAAAAGACAGAAGGATCGCACATCACATAGCACGCGCTAAAGCACGCGGTCACTAAGAGTCCCATAATCTGGCGTGAAATGTGACATCACACTCACAGCCGCTCGACAAGGTCCGTCTTCTTCAGAAACATCAACAGTTCCTTGGTCACCTTCAGCTGCAATGTCCTTTGTCGACGAAATGCTAGAAGAGATTCAACAGATATTTGTCTGCTGTCAAGGCGCGCTATGATGGACGCGAGCGATTGTCTCTGAACATTGTAGGCCGGACAGTTACACAATATGTGGCGTAGCGTCTCCTCACAATTACAGGCACCGCAGAGATCATTGTCGGTCATTCATATGCGGAAAGAATAGCATTTCGTAAATGCCACACCTAACCATAAACGACAAAGTAGTGTAGTCTGTCTTCAGTGGCGTCTACTTGGGGTAGAGATACATCTAATAGCGCAGGCGGTGTTGAACATACATGATGAATGATTAAACAAACATTTGTGTTAGTGGTAGACGTTAACGATGGGAGCGTAATCAGAGAACGTGGGGGGCAACCAGAGGAGCGTCGTCGGTTGGACAAAGACTTTGGAGCAAGGAGAATATTTTTTTGTCCCCTTGGATTCCTTCACTTCCACGTTATATTTGGTTTGATATAGCTGAAAATAAGAATTAACTTCCTCAATGTTCTCCCTGGTCTGACTGCCTGTTGTATTCACTAGGTTTGGCCTAGCATATATACGATTTCCCCAGGAAAAAAATTCAATTCTTTGGTTTAGACCATGGTGTGTTAAGAATTACTGTAGCCCCTGCTTCGTTCGCTCTTCCCTGCAGATAAACTCTGATTTTACTTTTTTTTTCCGTTTTTTTTATTTTCACCACCATGAAAAGTATCACTGGCAAGTATTACGTTGAACGATACGGACCACGAAATGTGATTTTTCTGCGAAAGTAGGGTAACAGTGCGATAAGAATAAGCGTCTTTATTGTTTCATTTAACGCTCGAGGAAAATGCATCTCCGTACTGCTTGGGACGCGCCGCTGCGAATTTGTCTATTCCCGGACCTTTTTTTTCGCCGTGCATACGTGATCTCTCGCCTAACTATCCCTGCCGATCGATACGGCAGGTTGCCCTCAACGTCTCAAGGTCATGAACTAGTTTTAGCACTTTACTGTCTACGGGTTACTCGTTCGCTGTGACATTATTATTATTATTTTCTTTC
This sequence comes from Rhipicephalus microplus, assembly GCF_043290135.1. NCBI lineage: Eukaryota > Metazoa > Arthropoda > Arachnida > Ixodida > Ixodidae > Rhipicephalus > Rhipicephalus microplus. Next base: position 26,240,287 of record NC_134709.1, on the reverse strand, counting down.
TTGTGGTCGAGTACTGCTTGCGACAGGTTACGACACCCATATCAACCTCGCTGCACGTCGGTAGGAAAAAAAAAAAACCCCGAGGACCTCGATACTGTGCTTTACCATAGAGAAACCAGATCAAATCGTACGTGTATCCTAGAAAGTCACTAGGTCTCTTGGGCATTATCCTAAGGCGACTCAAAGCTGAAAGCATTCTTCCTTCAACAGCAAACCTGTTTAAGCGGTCGGTAACTTGTGCTGTGTTATATAAAAAAAGAAAACTAACATCCTCGTGAACAAGCCCGTTCTTTATTCTCTTTACAGTGAAAGGTTTCTGCCACGTGGTCGCGCAAGATATCATGACGTTGTTAAGGCCCTTCCGCACCGTAGCTCTGCTGGTGATGCGAAAGTGACCATTTCGGAAGTTTTGGTACAGGTCATTACAACTAACCAGACTGCTGCGCGAAGTCACCCCAATTAGTACTGTAGCCCGATGTCAAGCTAGTGTCGGTGTCAGTGGGTATACGCCTTGGCAAAATTGACTTTCATATCGAGGTAAAGTGTCTTGTCAGCATTTGCTGAACTTCACACCTTGCTGTAAACCGTCTTCGTATACACAGGAGATTCGTATGCCAGAGCAAGGCCACCTTCGAAAAAAAATGGTGTCAGTACCTGTAACCCGTGATTCGTTGTGCAAAACTCCTCAGGTGAGTGTGCAACACAGGAATGGGACAAATCCCGCTGTTCATGCTGTGTGCAGCAGGTGAAAGTGTCAGAGAAAATAAGAACACGCGAAAAAAGAGGGAGAGAGAGAAAGAAATGTGGAGGAAATAAATATAAAGAAAATAAGGATATAGAAAGATACAAAGGCAGAAAAAACATAGACAAAGAAAGAAAGAGGTACAGAAAAATACTGAGAAAGAAAGGGAATAACGATAAAAATAAACAAACAACGGAAAAACATCGAGAGACAGAGAAAAAGTCAGAAGAAAACAGAGGAAGAGCGAAAGAAGCAAATAGAATGCAATGAATAGAAAGAACGCGAATGAAACGTAGAAACGGCGATAAAATTCAAAACTAACATAGAGTGCAACAGACACAGAAGAAAGATCAAAGAAACAAAGTGAAAAAGAAAGAAAAAAGGAAGAAGGAAAACAAAAACTTTAAAGACGCTTGAGGTTGGCCCTTACAAGTAGCACGCCACAGCTTAAAGGCCTGACCCCACATATCCGTCGCAGCGCGTCGGCGCGTGTCTATGTGACGCGGCGTCAAGCGATCTTCAATATGAAGAGAAAGAGAGAGAGAGAGAGAGAGAGAGAGCAGCTTCGCGTAGCCCGGTGCCTACTCTCCCTATAGTGAGAGGGCGTGGCGCCGCGTCAAAAGGCCTTGCGCTGACGCGCTTTTTACCTCAACCGTGCCACAAGGAAACTAACGACTGTGCGCTTGAAGTATCATGAAATGCCTACTGCAAGTACAGATGTGACATGCCCGCGCATAGGGCCTATTAGCGTACGTATCAATCGAATGAGTTGAAAAAAAAAAACACATTCGGTGTCGGACTCTCGCCGAATGTATACTTTCTACGCCAGAGACTTAAAACGTGACATTCTAGCATTCTCAATTCGAGCAGCATGGACGTACAGACGTTTATTAAGGCATGTGTCGTCTTAACAAGAGAACAGCCGTGTGAAAGGCTGTCGCAAACCATGTTTACTATCTGGTTGTTTTTACTTCGCGAGTGACCATGACGTCACAAACATTGCAGGCGTCGTTCTGCGAAGGTCAATGAGATTTCTGCTTTCTCGCGACCCATGCTTGCTGTTGTTTTCTTTCTATGCGACGCACCCGTTGTCCTATAACCCGTCTCGCTCCTGTCTACCGACGCTGGTTGTGGGCTCTTGTTCCCAATCGTTCGTAGAAAATAAACATATACTGATCGTTTTAAAACGAACACGCCGATCTGTTCACAGGCGGGCCAGAATGCGTGGCCAGCGCGTTAACCCCGTATAAGAGGCCGTTACCTTTTCTTTTAAGAAAAGTAGTTCACAAGCCGCCAGAGTACAAGGTTCACATGGGGAGGTGCAAGTCGTTTTGCCGCATCCATAACACCACCTCGCAGCGTCCGCATGCAAACATTGCGCCTGGAAGTATGAGTAGTTTTTCAGTTCAGAGAGAGAGGCGGCGAGATGCGAAGCACGTTTTCTTTGTCGCCTCCGAGGCTGGAGATAAACAGCATCTTGTTTCTCACTCGAAGTAGGAGAGCGTTTGCTCGCCTAGGCTACTCGCCTGCCTGCTTGAGGCGCTTGCAAAGGCGATGGGTATCGTCATACCACTTTCGTTGAAACTTTAGACGCCGTGATAGGCAAGGTCATACGGGGCAATATCGTCATACCACTTTCGTTTCAATTTCAACCAAACGTGACAAGCGCGAGGTCGTACGGGGCGATATTTCTACGCCGACACGCGCAGAAGTCCCCGCAGGAAATAGGGTCGGCGCGAAACTCGAGCTTTACAGAATTGATTGATTGATTTGTGGGGTTTAACGTCCCAAAACCACCATTTGATTATGAGAGACGCCGTAGTGGAGGGCTCCGGAAATTTATACCACCTGGGGTTCTTTAAGGTGCACCCAAATCAGAGTACACAGGCCTACAACATTTCCACCTCCATCGGAAATGCAGCCGCCGCAGCTGGGAATCGAACCCGCGACCTGCGGGTCAGCAGCCGAGTACCTTAGCCACTAGACCACCGCGGCGGGGCAGCTATACAGAATACGACAAAACTTATAGGTAGCTGTGGGCGGAAGAAAATGAAAACAAAGTTGTAATGTTTTGCTTGACTCGCTGGTATACACTAGATATGCCACTGAACAAGAGCAATATGCATCGTGACTACCTAGCTAAGTTGCTATGGCGTTAGATAGCTGTAATGTCCGTGCCTTCTCACTAGTGCAAATGTTGTAGATGAATACGTGTTACTTTAATGTTTTCCTTTCTGCGCGTCTTACCTGTTGGAGGTAGTTTATTAAAGTGCATAGGAACGTAGTGGTCTCTTATTCGTTTACCCTACCTTGTACGACGCTTGGGTACTAGAGATAGATCTTTGGGACGCAAATATCATGGGTGAAGATACTCTGCTCCAAAGCAGAGATAGATCTTTGGGGCGCAACTATGGTGGGCGAACGTACTCTGCTTTAAAGCAATCCCTTTATTCTTTTTTTTCTTTTCTGAGCCGAATCTTCAACTGGCAGGACCACCAGTGCTGCTTGAAACCGCTGTAGTATAATATAGTGAACCGCTTGCGGCGAAAGGGTTGTGGCACCTCGTCTTCCTACGCAATCGGCAGCAAAGAGGGCGCAGTCTTGTACGTATATACCCACGCGACGCAGACCGGCGAACTGTAGGAGGCATTGGCTTCTGCGAGCGAGCAAACAAGCGACCCTTCCCCGACCCCTTACCTTCCTTCTGTTCTTCTGGCCGACCCCGAACAAAACGCCACGGGGGCACCAGGGAGTGATAATGACCGCGGCACACAAGGCGAGAGTGAAGGCCCTTCAAAGGGTGGAGGAGAAAAAGCCAACGTACCCGCCGCCGCCTGTGCTGCTGCTGGTTCGGGCTCATCGAAACGCCTCGAAGCAGTGGCATGTATACACATAGCGCGTCAATGCCCCGCCACAGATGTCTAGTGGCTAAGGCACTCGGCTGCTGACCCGCAGGTCGCGGGATCGAATCCCGGCGGAGGCGGCTTCATTTTCGATGGAAGTGAAAATGTACTAGTCCCGTGTGCTCGGATTCGGGTGCACGTTAAGGAACCCCAGGTGGTCGAAGTTTCCGGGGCCCTCCAAAAACAGCGTCCCTCACATTCTGGTGTTTATGGGACGTCGAACCCCATATATCAATCAATATCACCTGTGGACACCTTAACAATACGCTATGTTGGGCCGGTCGTTGCATCGCTATTTGAAAGACGTGGCCCAAACTTAAAATCGAGAAGGACGAAGCGCTCTTCCTGTCTCTTCGTTCTTCCCTGTTTTAGGTTAGCGTCACGTCTTTGAAGAAGATAGTGGCGGTGTTGTTGCTTGTAGTATACAGCTGAAACATTCCTTCATCAGCAACGAGCAGATTTAAAGGGGGCCCCTACTCCACCCCTAGTTCAAAGGCGAGACCTTAGTTTCTTTCTCGCCTTCGCTACTCTTCATACAAGCAATATTTATTCCTCGCCACCTATTCCTTCATAAAACGCGTGGAATGTCAGCAACAAGCGCTTAGGCAGTCAGGATTCAGCCCTTTTCGCCTACACGCTGGCTATTCCCGCTTGCCCAGTCGCAAATGTAGAAGAAGAAGTGAAATGGTTTATCGCGCACGATAGTCTTAATTGCGAGACAACGAACGAACATGCGACTGCATGACAATGCAGAGTCATGACAATTTACAAATTATACAGCTCGTTCGGTCGGCGAATCGAGAGCCCATTTCATCTTGACGCCACGTGAGCCGTTTGCTGACGTCAGGAACGGTGCCTCAAAGAGTGGAAACGCCAAGAGACAATATCGCGCTTGTTTTTGGTAATTTTTAGAAGCTTTTCATGGGCCCTTTAATATCGAAACAGGATTCGTTGAGCGGGCCGCAAATAGCCTCTGGTTTTGGTTGACAAAGCGATCATGCAACTTACTCATTAAACGAGCGCGGTTTCAGCAAACTCGATAGTTGGTCGTCGGCGTCAAGACGAGAAATAAAAATGATAATCACGTGATGACATTCAATAGGACTTCATTCTGGTGTCGCGTAACATTAAAATTGTGACGTCGCTATGACGTCCTCACGCGACATCTTCGCTTGGTTGAAGGTGGGCTGATCCCGGCGGCAGTGCAGAACCATTCAGGTGAAGTGCAAAAAAGCTTGCAGTGAAAGCTTTCGTCATCTAACGTGGCTGTACATTGCCTCCGGTCTCGGAGGCAATGCATGACTACGTTGGATGATGAAAGCTTTCACAAAAAGTTTGGGGAGGATGAGTGCATTGGTTGAGAAGAAAGAAAAAGAGGATGGCTGTCATATTCATATCGTTTTAGGCGAGGGCATAAAGAAAGCTATGAGGTTATTTATTTATTTATTTATTTATTTATTTATTTATTTATTTATTTGTTTATTTAGTCATTGATTGAGTGAAGGAGGGATGGACAAATTCTTGGACGGATCTGTCTTAAAGTATGCCTTTAGCATACTGATAGTAATCAAAAAAGGGCTCATCACTACTGCTGATACACGTACGTCCGCAAGCTCGCGTGCCGTTAATGAAAGGATTTCTTGTTGAAGACATATATATATATATATATATATATATTACAAGCATTTTAGGATCACTCGCTGCACCCGCGGGATTCCGTGCTGCTTCTGGTTTCCATGCATCCACGGCTCGCGGTGACCAATTCAGAGTGTATATTTATAACATCGGTCTGGCACGACACAGCGTATGGTAGCCACCAGGGGGCACGGAAGAGTGCAATTACGATTGACCTAAGCCCGAACAACCGACCGGGCACCGCTGCCGCCGAATAAATAACCGCCGACGATATAGCCTCGCGGAGAAAATTAAGCGCACACCGGTCTCTGTCCCGAACATAAACCACGGTGCCGATTATGTATATGAGCGGCTTGACGCGTTTATGTGGATTCGCGCTGTTTACGATGCTACGTTGGCGGGATCGTGCTCAACAAGTAGGTGAAGATTATTCTAGCCCCCCCCCCACCTTCCCCTCTTCCATTTTTCCCATCACATCAGCCTTTTATCTTTCTACTCCCTCGATCGATTCGGGTTCAAAGATCGCGTATTCGAATCATACCGACAGATCAGGCGATTTTACGCCCAATTTCACTCGTTTTAACTTACGTCACTGTTGTGATATCGTCGACGCGTTTGAGACCCAGAAGATCCACGATATCATTTTGAGGGAAGCCGAAGTGGGATGCTGGGAAAATTTCGACTGTCTAGAATTCAGCCAGTGTGTATAGTGACGTCACACAGCACACGGCCTCGTGCGCCCCCTGCACTGAAATGCTACCGCCGCTGTTGGCACTGAACCCACGACCTCGGGGTGATGAGCCGAGCACCTACATGCATGCATGGCGGACGCTATTACTACAGCACAGTTGAAGACAACCATTACTATGCGCTTTATCTTGCCTAATTGTCCATTGGGTTCATTTGGTTATGTCGCTGCGTGTATTACTTCTATGCCATTTTTTTTGCCTTTATGAACACTTGTCCATGCTTTGCGAGCCTCCCAAAACTGATTCGCCTCAACCAGTGATAGTAAATGCAAAAATATGTTGTGTCCTGTATAACTTTCCGCCAAAATTAATCCATAATTTTCCGAATCAACACTGTTCTTTCTCTACTTAGTGTTTTTTTCGTTTTTTTTTTCTAGGAGATGAAGATCAAGTCGAGAAAGACAGCCAGGCTACCACAACATGGCACACCAAGAACGGTAAAAGCTACGCATGCAATACCATTTAGCCGCATTACGATCGTGATTAGTATAAGAACAACGTGATGGTGATGATGATGATGATGGTGATGATTATGATGATGATGGTGATGATGATGATGAGGAGAAGGAGGAGGAGGAGGAGGATCGCGATTACAAAGAACGCTGACTTTAGAAAGACACAGGACAAGAGCCCTTGTTCTTCTAAAGCCTCCGTTCAGTGTGGTGCTTCGCCATCATGAGCGCATGTCAGCAGTGCGAACTCGCTGTTATTCTCGAAGAACGTGGGCTTTCTGGGAACGTTCCGAAACGTGGCCGGACACTGCACGAACTTGTCTACGCTATTGTCCCTAGATTTTTTCCTGTTCTTTGGGGAAAAATCTAGGGACTTTTGTCTACGCTTTGGCACTCAAAAGGTTGCTCGACATACCCATTACGTCACTCGACAGCCGAAATGAAAATACAAACGAACAAGTCTTGTTCGACATTTTGGAGTGTTCATTGCAAGAAACGTTGCTATTTGGCTTCAGCTAATATAGCAATTATTGTAGCCCCTTATGAAACCGCGACGTGAAATCCCCTATCTTTATCTCTTCTCGGAAGTTAGGCTAGGCGACGTAGAAAGCGGCGAAGTTGAAGGCGTGCTACCCACAGTTGGCCACCAACGGAGCGAAGCATGTGAGAAAAAGGTCTTTGCACGCCGTGGGGCAACAATACACGTGGAACGGGAGAACGCTCCGGAGAGCGGTCGAGAGAGCCGAAACGTCTTCCGCCGTTCTCTCCGTCACGGAAGAGTTGCCTCCGATAACGCCGGAGAACACA